>NC_063231.1:3270000-3570000 GCF_020740725.1 Corvus hawaiiensis
GCAAAACGCCTTGGCTGTGGCCTGGAAGGTGAAAGAGACATCAGGGAACACGCCTTCTTCAGGAGAATTGACTGGGAAAAGCTGGAGAACAGAGAGATTCAGCCACCTTTCAAGCCTAAAGTGGTGAGTGAGATGCCAGGTCCTTCCCTCACTAACTGTGCCTGCAGCCCTGCTCCCCGTGGCGTGAGATTGCTGCTGGGGCTGCAGGTCTGGGCCACAGCTAAAATGAGGCAATTTGGTAAGGGCAGACCTGTCTGTGAGCCTGCTCGTGTTTGGCCCCATGTGCCATAAGCCAGGGAACTCCTTGCCTTGCAAAGAAGCCTCTCAGTGGTTTGATGGTCACACACTGCATGAGGAGCTGAAAACAGGGAAAATTGGCACACCCACATCAGCCACTTGAGACTGGTAATAAATGTGGTTAACAACTGTCTCCTCTGAGCAACATCTAAAGTCAGGATCTGACTGAGGGATTTGGATTAGAGGGGTGAATTTCCTCCATGGTTGGCTGCCCAGCAAAGGGGGTTTTATTCCCCATCCTACAGCGATGTCTGCTCAGTTTGTAAGAGTAATCCCTGGTTTATTTTCCATGATTATTACTGGTTTGCACACATCTATCTACAGGAACATTTTAGAAATCCAAGCAAGTGGAAAGATGTCCTTACCCTGAGAGCTGTTTGCATAATAGAATTGGAAGAGCTTTGCTTGTTGAGCCAGAATTTCTTTCAGCATGTACTGTGCTTTATTGAAGGCAAAGGGAAGACTTTTCACATAAGAATGCAAGCTTTGGGGAACAGCTGTAAATTTTTATGTCCTAACATTGAATCTTTCTCTAACCCTTTTATTTTTCAGCTGAGAATCCTGGCTGGCTTTATCCTCAGGTGTATGGTGACTGGTCTGTACACTGATTTATTTGCCAATACAGACAATCAGTGAGGTATCACAAACTAATGAACAGAGGGACGCCAATACTGGAATTATTTTTCACTTTTTTCATACAAATGACTTTTTGACATCACCAGGAGGAGGGTTGCAGCTGAGAAGGGTGTTTAGTGCTAAAGGAAATACCTTTTTGCTATGGTGTGGATTTTGCATGCAGGGAAGGGTGTAAATAAGTGAAGAACTTGGGTGATGCTGCCAGCCCTGCCCAACCCAGAGCTGGCTGTGCAAAAGGGAGCTGCTCTTTAGAGCATATTTTATGGAAGATTTTTTTATTACATGGTTCTCAAGTCAAATTTAAAGCTGATCATAAAGCAGATCTACCTTCACATCTGTAAGTTTTATTAGCTCGGGAGATGAGTGCTTAGACTCTCCTTGAAGTTAAAAGTAACTTCAGCACGAAGGTGCTAAAAGCTTTAAGTGTGGTGTGGTTCCATCACAGCTCCCTGGCAGATCTTGGCTCCTCCTCAGAGCAGCTGTTCTCTGTCTCCCTGGTTATCATGACCTGGTTTGTTTGCACAGGCTGCTATTAAAATACACCGAGGCGGATTCACACAGAGCCCGACTCTCCCAGACAAAAATAACTTAAAACCCAAGTCTAGTATTTACATACCCAATGCACAACTCATTTATGGTGATTGCTGATTCTATTTATATCAGTATCATACAATTATAGAATCGTTAAGTTGGAAAAGACCTTCAAGATCATCGAGTCCAACCATTATCCCAGAACTGCCAAGCCCACCACTAATCTGTGTCCCTAAACACCATATCTACAAACCTTTTAAATCCCTCCAGAGATGGATATTGATTTTAGAAAGCAAGAAACATGCCACCCTTAATCTGTTTGAAGATATGGATGTATTTATAGGCTTTCTTTGGGGTGGGTTTTTGCAGGAAACCCTTGTTGGTGCATCTTCTCTAGGAAGCGCCTTCCTGCAGGAATAATCCTGCTGCTTCCACAATCCTTACTCAAACATAGAGATGTAGATTTTGGGTCAGCAGGTGGGTGCTGTAAATACTATGTTCCCTTCCAGATTGACATTTCACAGGTTATAGGCACAGAATGATTACTTGGCAAGAAGGACATTTTCCTCGTATTTCCAAGTTTAGGAGTTTGAGGAGTCCTGTCATTTCAGTTGTATTCTAATACTGCATTAATGTTCACAATAGCAGTGCAACTCTTTAATGTGAAGACAAATACATAGTTGAAGATGCAAATTTATTTATAAGTTACTATATTTTCACCTAAAGTATACTCATATCTCATGTGATTTATTTCTTAGCCTCTACTAGTATAAGCAATAGTGAGAGACCTAATGGACTCAGGAACTTTGGTTTCAATATCCAGCTTGTTTGAATACTTTCCACTTGCTGAAAAAAAGAAGAAGAAAAAAAAATTTAAAAGAAAAAAATCATAATTTTGTTGCAAGATGATGCTTATCCATAGGACAACTTTTTAGCAAAAACTTTCCTTTATAGCAATAACCCTTTTGTGGCTGCTCTGAGCTGGCTGTTGTGCCTCTAAATTAATTTGATTTAATTTGGGGATACATTGACTATCATGTCAATGATTCAGAGGTTTTTCCCTGTCAAAGTTCAGCTCTTTCCATTCTTGTTCTCCAGAGATTCTGTCCCAAAATGCAGAGGCTCAGGGGCACCAGGGCATTCGATGAGTGGTGCAGAACCCTGGGTGGAGAAAGCAGAGCCCCGTTAGCTTGACCGTGGTGCAGTGTCCCTCTGCTTGTGTTCTTCCAAGGCTGGACGAGTGTCCTTTGTGAGCCCTGAGAATGTGCTCATTGTCTGAAATAGGAAACAATGTGTGCCCGAGGCAGCAGAAGTTCTTTGCAGCTCAGCTCAGATGGCAGGTCCAGCCCAGCACCTGCCAGGTGCTTTGCAAGAAGGTTGGAAATGGTGGCTGGGCTGTTTCCAGGAGAGCCAAACCTCTCCCCCTGAATCCCCTCAGTGGGCCCCTCTCCAGTGCATCCTCCTATAAGTGCACAGATTTACTCGTGTTGCATTAATTCAGAAAAAATCAATATTTAGTATTGGTCTATTGTACAAGAGTTATTCTGCCCTTTCCGAGTTATCCTTTGAGTCTGAAGATAGTAATGCAATGTTACCCTTCCTATCCACATGCAGGGATGTTGAAGGGATGGACAGAGAGGAAAGGGTCAGGAACAACAGGAAGAAACATTCACTGCCTCTATCACACACCTGCTTTGTCCGAAGATCTGTTACAGTAGTTCTGAGATGAGCACATTTACCAGTTTCCTCCTCACCTCTCCACAATATTCAATGCCTCATTTTCCTGAAATATTCATTTTTTTCTTGCACACAAATTAATTTCATTCTGGTACCACCTTTCTATTTTTTAGCATGCCTGTGATCATTCTTTCCTCCTTATCAAGTGTTTTCTGCATTCCTCAAAACTCTTCTTTCTACAAGCCTAGTTTCTTTTGTTTTCTGTTCTGAAGGAGTTGCGCTCAGGCTGTGGCTGTATTTAGCCCCCTTCTTGGCTGGGCTTTGCCAGAAAATGAGTCTCTTATGAAAATAAAGGAGGAAACCTGTGACAGCAAGTTTTGTAACAAGGACCTGTCCTGGGATGTGCTCCCTGCCCAGCCCTCCTGCCATGCCGAGGACTGAGACCCTGCTGTCATTTATGAAATTACAGGAGTTTGTAGGCTGTTCAGTGGAGACTCAAAGCATATAAATGAATTGCATCAAGCTTTTTGCAGATCATAAAGGAAACAGAGACTAACACGAAAAATTTAATTTTGTATTGTAGGGCTTTTAAAAAGAATGAAACAACTTGACAAAGAAAGTATCTCTTGCCAACAAAGGTTTATACAAATATTTCCTTTTTCCTTTTGTATCCCAGTAATTCTGAATATTTAAGCCTCTTTATCTCATCACCTGATGCTGATGGATGAAACCTTTCTGACTGCTTTTCATCAGGATCCAGCTATTAAAACTTCTGTGTCTGTCTGGGATTTTTTGTCGAAATATCTGAAAATAAAATTTTCTCTCAACTACTCATATCTTATGGAAGGAAAGCCTTGCATGTATCCTGACAACTCTGCCAATGTATTGCTGCCTTTGTTCAGCCTTTTTTCTGTTTTTCTCTTTCCTTGCAGTGTGGCAAAGGGGCTGAAAACTTCGATAAGTTCTTCACACGAGGACAGCCGGTGTTGACGCCTCCAGATCAGCTGGTCATTGCTAACATAGACCAAACAGATTTTGAAGGGTTCTCTTACGTCAACCCCCAGTTTGTGCACCCCATTGTAGAAAATGTAGTATGAAACAGCAGAACAAATCCTGCCGTGGGGAACAGTTGTAACCCTACAATTTTTAGGCTTTTGCCTTGTTGATTCCATTTGGGCCTGGAAATTGTAGGGTTAGAGGGTGTAAGATGAGGGAAGGGCCACTTAGTCAGGATTTGGGCTTTGCAACAGCAATGTTGTCTTAACAGGAGATAAATTAGTGTACGGTGCCCACTTTTTCTTCTAGAAGTCGCCACTGACTTGTTGAAACTTACCCATGTTTTGGTACGTTCTATTTTTGTAACTTCCCACCGTCCTTTTGCTCTCTTTTCCACTCTGTTATGTTGGAAAAAAATCTAACACGTGGTCTGAATGAGAAGCCACCTCGAGTATTTATTCCATGGGGGCAGATGCCAGGAGGTGGGAACATCCTCCCCGCACACCCCGGAGACTTCAGAGGCAGCAGCAGCACCAGAGACTGAGCAGGGTCAGCTCTGGGGGCAGAGGCATTGCAAAAACATGGCTGAAAGTGTTTGGAAAATATGGCAGGAAAAAAAAAGTTGGGAATGGGTGGGAGGGGGTATGAAATCAAATTAGACCCTGAGGCTTGGCAAACTGATCCTGTAAGATCCCAAATAAAAGTGCTCGGGTGGTGGCCACATCTCTAGGATTTTTGCTAGGAGTAGCATGTGGTAAACTCAAGGGTGAAATTTTGTCTTTACTAATAATAATAATAGTAATAATTTTAATAATACTTTTGTGAATTTTAATCTCCATGAGATTATTCTGTGATCCAGGGTGCCATTGTCTGTTCAGTTGGTTTAATTTACACCACTCCTCATTTACTGTTAACTGGTTCTAATACCAATATTTTACTGTAAAATTTATTAACCTGGAATGTAAAACAAAACTGTAATTCCTTAAATCTTATTTACATGTGTTTATTTATAGTCTGCAGTGTAGGGCAATAAATTGAAGAAAGCATTATGTGTACTAAATTAACAAAAAATGCAGCCCCAAGTGACTTCCTGATTTCTCCAGAATAACTCATGAAAATCAAGTGAGATTTAATCTTAAATAATCAGTTTTAATTCAGAAAACTTTGGGCTATAGAATAATCAAGCCTGAAAGAAGCAGCACCTAAAACTCGTTTTATTGATAGAATGGAATTTAATACATTTTACATATGTTTCATGCAATGAATTTTGCATGTTTAGTAATAACTCTTAATAATAAGGGTTAATAATAAGCAGATCTATATTATTGACATAATCATATCAAGCATAAAGAGTATTATAAAAATTTTATAAAACAACATGTGCTTTGTTTGTGAAAGTTCTTGTTCTGAATGACACCGTTTAGATTTAGCTAAATGTTTTCTTGCTATTGTTTTGATTTTTACTTTAGGTTTTGAATATTGTTACTGGCTTAGGGTAAAATCTCTTTTTTTTTAAAGTAGGTATACTTTTAAATAATAATTGCTACCTGCAGGTTTTTTACGAGGTTCAAATAGGCTTTCATTTCACATCTGCTTATTACTTGCAGAGAAGGAAATAGACTTTATTTGCAATGATGAACACTGTAATTAGTACAATCTTCTCCTCTCCTATCACTTAGATAAAAAATTTTGATATTTCCTCTTACAACTTACCAGAAGATATTAACTCAAATATCAGTAAATAATGTTTTGTGCATATTTTGGTTTTGTTACAGCATGTAAAATAGTAGTTGGTGCATTTCCCTTTTTTTTTCCCTTCTGCCTTGATCCCATTAGCAGCCACAGGCACTTTTTGTCTGTCAGATGTGCATGATGATGCCAGAAGCATGATGTCTCTGTTGCTGCATGCAGACTGATTACAATTTTTCCAGCATGTGAACATATTCAAAAAGTAAGATATTTGCCATAAAAGACTTCAATTTATACTAGATTATGTAATGGGGTGGGGCAGGAGGGGAACCTACTTTCTAATCATCTTTTATGATAATAAAACACAGAACCTGTGCCAAAGATTCTGTCAGAAAGATCCAATCCTGCCAAGTGGTAGCCAGAGGGGTGGGTTGGACCTCGGGGGGTGACCTGGGTGAGTTGGGCAGTTTTGAGGGAAACGTGGTTGGATGTGATGGACGACTGTGTTGAGCTTCTGCACCTGCAGAAAACCTATTGGAAAACGTGGGTTTGGGGCCAGGATGTGCAATCTCCATACTCCAGGAGTCCAGTTGTTGCCCTTAGTCCTTTTGTACCCCCAGCTCCCACAAGGAGCATCTTGGAGTGATCAAACCCTGACATTTCAAGATGTGGCTCACGAGGGGCATTGGCCAACTGACAGGAACTCAGATCGTTGCCTAAACAAACAGGACTCCAAACTTTTCAAACATTTTAGGAGTAAAATTTTTAAACTTTTCTGTGTCAAATATGTTGTCAGCCAAGACTGGGAGTTCATTTTCTCCTTTGTGTATTATATACTTCAAAAACTATGGTATTCACCATAAAGCATGTGGCCTAGTGCAGCATTCATTACTTTGTTCTCTTTTTTTTCTGAATATTACTAGCCTGCCAACGTTTAGTAAAATCTGGGTACCATGCTGTAGAAGACAATAGATTGAATTAAGATAAAAGATTACTGAGTCTCAGATTTTAATAAAGAAGGGACTCTTAGCTATGCCAGTCTGCCAAGAGGTGCCACTGTGCTTGTTTTAAGAATGTGAAGTGAAAAAGACACTTTTGAATAAGGAAAATACTGGGAGAAATACCAGCACACAGGTCTGGGGAGTAACCAAGCAGAACACAGGCGGAATTGAACCAAGCCAGGAACCAGGCAGGAGATCCCCTGGGTAGATGTTCTCACAGTTCTGTTTTCCTGATGAAATCTCAGTTGTCCAGGGAAGTCCCATTGCTGGCACAGCTGTGACAGTCAGTGCTGTTCACACCAGGACATGGCATCATGGGGCTGGTCTGACACTGGGACAGAGCCAGTCTGACGCTGGGACAGAGCTGCTCATCTTCTGGCTACTTCTCATAACCAGTTTCTTCAGCCCTTGTGTTTGTCTCGCAGTTTTTCTGATGTAGAAGCAGAAATTCCTCTTTAACGTCATTACCTCAGGTCCCCGGGCTTGTGACATCTGTGTTGTCTTCTGGAGGTTTCTGAAACACTTCAGAAAAAGGTACTGTGAACTCATGGATCCTGCAGGAGCAAGGCAGGGTTGGATAAGGCAGGGATTAGTTGTGTTACCTGTCACTGCTCTTCCTGGTGCCCTCACATGTGAAGGCTCATGCTCTGACCTTTCCCAAGAACTCCCACTGGCTGCTCAGAATCCAGAAATTTATAGTGGCAAGGAAAACCTGAAGTATCCGGCCTGAATTTTCATCTCTTTTTTAGAGTCAGATGTTATTTATATAATATTTTTCACAAGATTTGGTTTTCTAGAGAACATGTATCAACAGAAGGAGAGGGATTAGAGCTGCTTCTCTTTCACTTGTGTTCGATAGCAACTGTAATCCCAACACCCACATTACCACCAAGATTCCCAAAAAGCAAATTGAAAATTGTACTGCACTGAAGCTGGGGTGGAAGTTTTGGGAACTGCATTTCCATCCCTATGCTTGAGTCCCAGATTGTTCCAGGGCAGCCCCATTCCTGCCAGGGGAAGGCACAGGTCTGCCATGGAAAACTTCCAAGGGATTTTCAGGGATCAAATGGGACTTAACTGGCTCCTAGGCAAATTCCTTATTTGGGCATCTGGGTGTTTTTGTGCACCTTTGAGTCACCAGAGCAGGGTGGTGGGATTCCAGGACAACCATTTCACCTACTGGCCAGGCTTGGTGCTATGAGCAAGGCTGGCACATACATGAGAAGGAGAGAGCATATTCCCGTAGTAAAATACTCCTTCTTAATCCAGTTTGGAGGAGAAATGCAATTTAGCTTTCTGATCCTTCATTCTTTCCAGAAATACAATTTAATTTCCTTTTACAAGCTGAAGAAAGTTCTTCTGGAAATCAGCTGTTAGTTTAAAAAAAACTCATCACGTCTGAATGCTGTTGGCTTTGAAATCCATCATGTCTTTTGGGGTGAATCCAATTCAATAATGCTGGGCTTCTATAAAATTAATAAGGTCGAGCAAGAGAGGAACTTGTCTTCTAGCTGGGAAGATGACATGTCCAAGGATGGAGTGGTACCACTTGCAAAGTGTTTTCTGAGCCAGTGCCTCTGGATGCAATCCCAGTTAAATGCCATAGGAGACACATGCAGTGAGCACAGGGGGCGGATCCTGCTTAGCATGCAAAGCATAGCATTGGAAACAATAATAATAATAATAATAATCCAATAATAAAGCTTTGATGCAAGTAGAAAGCATATTTACAGTATATCGAGTTTACAGTGGGCTTTCGGACCTTCTGGAAATATTTAATGTGATTTTCAGTTCTTTCAGTCATTAGCATAAGTTATTGTACATAGGTTTTTAGTCTCTTTGCAAATGTGAGCGTGGGCTGTGTTTGATGTGTCCCCTCAGTAGGTGGGCACTGAGCTGCCAAGTAGTCAAAAAGCAGACAAGCTAAAAAGCACTTTTTTTCCTCGGCCCCACACTTGTAGATGGGATCTGAAATAGCTGAGTTGCAGAAATAAGTACGAAATAATTAAGATTTGACTCCATAAACATGCACGATTCCCTCACTGTGCCAGTAGCAATTGGGAATTAAAGAGCCTTATCAGGAATAATCATCATGCACTACAACCTTGAGAGGGAGAGGGCCACTTGTTAAACTCTCTGTCTCAGTTACCTCATCTGTAAACTGGGGGTAACAATACTTACTGACCTCACAGGGAGCGGTGAGGACTTCTTAGGCAATGTTTCTAGTTCACTTTTAACCTGAAAAGAGTTGTGTAAGTATTATTATAATTTTTAATATTAAATCAGCTTCTTGGATTCACATGGTACTGCTGGCTATACCATGCTGTTTCTACTTTTTTATAGAACTTTAGTAACTCTGCTGAAACCATTTAAAGAGAAATAAAATCAGATCTGATACGTTTGTTACAGAATCTGGAGTCCAGCTTTTGTACCTGGAGTCAGGGTGTGGCAGGGAGTGATGATGCTTGCTGATGGTGTAGGTCAGCTGCACTTACCTCTTTTCCAGCTACTGAGATTTTTACGGGCAATTTAAAAATTCCATGTCAGTGGAAGTCTTAGCAGAACTGATTATTGGAGGGGGAGATTCCCTTTGGGTAAATAAAGTCAGCACAGCTGTTTTCTAGTACCGTTTTTACTGACTCCTGCTGAAGGAGGAGCTCTGTTCTTTGTGCAGCTGGTTCGTCCATTACAGGTTGATATTTTATGTTGATATTTTTATGTATTTCCGTGTTGTAAATGTGTCTTTGTGCTTTTGTTTTTCCTTGTCTGTGACACCATAGCTCAAATTTAAAAGAAAACTGCTCCAGAAGCTGTTTTTATCTTCCACTGATGTCAGTTGACCTAAATAAATAAATCAGGTCTGTTAATGATTTGAAATTGTGCAGGATGAGTAGCAGCAACATTGACACTCAGCTGCCACTGAAGCTCATTTCTCACTCTGGTTACATTGGACACTCTGCAGCTGATGTTTCATTACTTTTATAATTATTAATGACAGGAATATTTTAATAGCAAGGAAAATTATGTTCCTATCTTTACAAACGTTTTCCTGAGAACTATTTGAATTTCTTTTCCTTCTCTTTGAACCCCTTGAGGCAACACTGCCAAGGGCTCCGTCCTTCCAGGGTTTCACACACTCCTGGCTTGGGTCCCGAGGCACCCAGGGAGCCACAGATCACTGGGTGCTGAGTGCTTGGCCAAGAGCCCCAGTTCACTACAGATATTCATTATATTCTATGTTCATACCCATTGCTGGCCTTGGGGCAGAAAAACAATGTTCTTGCAAGGGTAATAAAAATTTAATCTATGGCTCATTCCCTACCAAGCCTTTCATTTATTCACTCCTGTATTATCAAAATGAGTGTAAAAAATGCCAATTTCAACAAAATGAAGCTCATTGACTCTTTTTAAAATGTGCATTTCCCAACACTCTGTGGTTTTGCACAGGAATACAGAGAACACCTGAAACTTCTCAAATGACTCTATGTTACTTTAATGGGTTTTTTAAAATATGGACTAATCCCACCTTGAACTCATTAGTATTTTAAGTATTATTTTAAGACTCAAATGTTGTATTTATACAGAGGAGAACATTATTTATTTTCATATTGTTTATCTGCAAGATGCTACCAGAAAATTTGGAAAGGCCATTCATTTTTCAAAAGATTTAAAAACCAAAACCAAACATTGGAAGTGTAGTGGGCAAGACTGATGTACAAATTACAGCATCTTTTTTTTTTGTTTCATAATTCACAGTATCTTCAATCTTTGTTTGCATGAAATGCTTTTGTTAAGTATAATTGTAGTTTCAAAGCAAGTGTGTATCAATAAAAATACTGATCATTACTTTTGTGAGAGTTTGGTCTGCCTTTATGAAATTTCCTTTCAAAATTGACTCCCCCAAGGCCAGAGGCTGCAGAGAGGTTGGTGGGATCAGCCACAGAAGTTGCCCAGTCTGGACCTTGATTCTTCATTCAGGCACAGAATTTTAACCTGGGCTCATTTTTAATCCTTGTTAATGAATCAAGAGGAAAAAAAAGGCTTAACTGGGGAAAAGATATATCTGGAAGAGAATTTCTATGTGCTGACCTCGGTGGTGCTGGGCTGCTCCAGGCGTGGGTGCCACAGGGAAATACAGCCCCAGGAGCCAAATGAGGTCTCAGATTGGAGGGTCTGGTTCAAAGCCTGATGTGAGACTGGTGCTGGAGGGATGTGCCCTCCTTAGGAGCAGCCAGACCCAAGAAAACTCAAATTCAATTTGTCACTTTGAGTGTGTGAGTTCTGGATGGTTCATTCCACCCCCTGCCGCTTCTTCCTGGAAAGAGGGGCTGTTGCAGTGATTAATGACCCTCAGGGACCCTCCTTTGTAATGCAATATCTGGTTTAGCACTCCTGAGGGACAGGACACGACCTCCCAGTTCCACCAGCCATGTTTACCCCACGTCCACCAGCCTCGTTCACACTGACATGGTTTGTTTTCAAAACTCGAAAGCAATGTCCAAATATTGTGACAACTTGTCAGACAACTGCCTTTCCTGCCTGCTCTCACAGGATTGAACCTCATGCTAATTCAGTTATTGGGTTCGTTTAGTTTGTAGAAGTCTGGCTGAGTTTGCCCAAAGGAATGGTTGAAATTCCAGGTTTTTTCCCAAAGAGTCAGTGTTTCCAGTCCACTACACATCTGTCATCCAATGTGCTCAGCTTCTGAAGCCCATGAACACATCTCAGACCTTGGGAGCTTTCTGCAGAGCAGGACAGGGACTCTGGGGAGGCATCACTGCCCTGAGCTCGTGGACACAAAGTTGGTGCCTCCAGGGCAGGAGGAAGTGGGTCCTCAGCTCTCCATTTTGCCAGAGCTGCATCTCCAGCTCCTGGGCTGGGCAAGATTTGTGGCCAAACCAGCACAGTGCCCATCCATGGGGCCACTGGCTTTTGGAGTGAGAGCTTGGACATGAATGAACCTCTCCTTGGGGAAAGACAAGCCTGGTGGAGGTGTGTGTGGCTGGAGATGGACTCACAGGGGTGGGAAAGCCCCTGGCCACCCCATGGCCACACTCTGCATCGGTGGTCTCATGAGCAGGACAATCCCCCAGCTCCCAGCAGGATGAGTCAGCTGTCACAACAGGGTGGTGAGAGCCTGCGTGGGCTGCTCTGGTGTGAGGCTCAACACTGTGACAGGGTGGGAAAAAGGGGAAAAGATCTATAACAGTGCATCTTTGTTTGACTTTTTCTAAGCAGGCAAGATTAGGCTGGTGGTTCTGGGAAGAATGAAGTGTTAAAAGCTTCTGCAGGAGAGGCTGAAGCTCTCCATGCCTGCCACAGCCGTGCGTGAGAGCATCTCCATCAGGAATATTTCCAGCATGATAAATCACACCAAGTGCTCGTGCCTGCCTCCCCCAGCCCCAGCCTCTCTTTAGAGATTTGGGTATTTGATTCAGAAATCTCAGAATAGTTTTGCAGAGCTGGTGTGTGAGCTGCAAATAAAACCAGCTCCTCTGAGAACAGCTTGGGTAGCTGAAATGATGACTGCATTAATTACCACGAGGTAATTATAATCCCACCTGCTCCCTGGGGAGCCATGGTAAAGCAAAGGCAAATCAATCAGGGGCCCAAATCAGGACAGCTGTTGCCATGTGTGGGTGGTTTGTCCTCAAAGGGATGTTTTCCCTGGCTGCATCTGTCACTTGTCACCTTCCCAAAGTGGTGCTGCACCCAAAGAAATTGGGGATCTGACCAGGAGATCAGCCAGTGGCAGGGCTGGACCCACAGAGTTTCCTGCAAAGGTTTATTTTTTGCCTTTTTTTTTCCCTGCTTTTCCAAAAGAAGGGCATGGAATGAGGCAGATGTCATGGGAAATGAGTCAATGCTGTCTCCTTCTCCAAGGACTTGCTGCATTTGCTGCCAGGGTGACAGTGTCAGACACCAGCTTCCACTTCCAGTGCTCATTACTGGTCCCTGAGTCAGTGCCTGCCATCCTACCCCAGGAGAGGTGGTTGCACAGTCTGATGAAGGAGAGGAAATATTTCCAAAGCCGATTTAAATCACCATACCTGGGTGAGGAAAATAAAAAGCCAAACAACCAACCCCACAGTGGAAGTTTGCTTAGAAATATTTTAGATCTTACTCTTGACCATCAAGGCTGGCAAAAATCACCCGTCTCTTCACATGCTGGCAATGAATTTTGTGTGTGTGTGTGTCAGACAGAGAGAGGGAGTTTGGTCCACATCTGTCCTATCTTTCCTATTTTTCCTGTTTGAGGACTTGATCCATCCCCCCTTACCTTGCTCCTCTCTTCAGAACACTCCATAAAACTCAGTGCCCGTAACAGAGAGGCTTCCTAATCCATATAAAACATTCTGTAACAATTTAAATAAAACCTCATTAAAGCTTCAACATTTTCAGTGACACCTCCAGAGAAACACTCTTTTAGCAGGATTCATTTTCTTCTCCTTCATGTGTAACTGTCTGGAACGCTGATTAGGTGGGATTTCAGGAAACATCCATCAGAAACAGCTATAAAAGCTACCAGCAAGGAGTGCAAGAGCAGAAGAAAGGAAAGGCCAGCGGTAAGAGCATCCCAAAACTCCTTGGATCAGTTCCTGGTCCTTTTGGGATAAGTCATTTAGCATTCTTGTGCGATTGACACTAACATCATTAAAAGATTGGTAATGAATTTCAGTGCTATATAAATCACACGGAAAACTATTACCCTTAATACAAGCATTATGAGGCTTTAATAATTAATGTCATCTAAACTTCTTTCCAAAACATGACCTTTAAAAACGGATTGCTGTGGCCAGAGCCATCCCTCATCCTACCTGCAAGCAGCTGCTTTCTAGCCAGCCTGGGTGGCTGCAGTGGGGCTGTGCTGGGGAACCTGGATGGGTCCAGTCCCAGGAACAGCTCCAGAGGGAGCCTGTGAGTTGGTGGAACCTCCACTCCTTGTGCATCAGGATAACAGAGAACACCAGTAGTGAGCGAAAATCAAATCCAGCTTGTCTCGTTGTAGGGCACTGCCCTATACAGTGAAAGGGTGGAATGTGGGCACTCCCTGCCCTTTCAGACCTCCTTCCCTCCCGTGTGGAGATGCTCAGATTCCCAGGCAGCCTGGGTGCTGGTGCCTGCCAGCCTTGGAACACGCCAGGGGCTAAAGGCTGCACCTGGCAAAATTCCTGAACTGGCACATCCTCCTCTTTCATGAGCTCAGTTTAGCCCCATATGATTACAAGAGGGTATTTCATTTTAAATAAAATCTCTAACTTCCATTCACATGTGTGCCTTTGTTGTTCCGTGAGTCAGAGCCACTTGGGGAGGCTGCGAAAGGCTCTGCACATTTATTTATTTTAGGCTTTTGCACAGCATGTGGGTGCTGGGTTAAAAATAATGTGGCACCTCTCCTTGCGCTTCCTCCCAAGCAGCGGATCCAGGCAGAGGGATGTGCAGGGGAAACAGCAAATGGAGCTGCAGCTCCAACAATCCACGGAGTTAATTCCTTTCATTCAGTCATGGTACAAGCTGGATGAGAAAACCCCCCCGGAGAGAGGAGAAAGGCTGGTGTTCTTTGGCGCTGTGAGTTTTATGTCTTTCCCTGTTTGCAGTGTTTGAAAAATAAAACAATAATGCTGCTGGGATAATAAGCAGAAGTTGTGCTGAACTCTTGCCCTACACCACAGGACCTGGCTGGAGCAGCCCATCCCACCTGCACAGGAGCCATGGGTGCTGCAGGTGTGGATCCCAAAGCCAAGCTGCTGATGCCAGTTTTGCTGCCCTCTGTGAAATACTCCACAAACACCATCCATGAGAAACAAAAATCTCAAAAGTCTCCCTGAGCAAGTGGTTCCCAGCCTCTGGAAGCCACCCCGTGGGTTTCCTGAGTGTTGTGCTGGGGCTGCTCTGCATCTCTGCCGTGCTCCGGCGTCTCCCCGAGCCTCCCCCCAGCCCAGCTGCCCACAAAATGACAAAAAATAGCAAGAGCCGAGGCAGCTGGCATGGAGCATCTGTCACCTCCCACACAAGTCACAGCAGCTCCAGCATCCCAGCTTGTTGCACTTACCTGCTCGCTCTCCTCTTTCCTCGGGCAAACACTGCAACTGCTGGCTGAGGCAGACCTCCCCTCCCTGTGCCTAAGGTCTTCTCACAGCCTGGTGTGCAGGTAAAGTTGCTCAGTAGCTGTTGTCTGACACCGGGTCAGAGCCATGGGTGGGCTCAGGAGTGGCTGCCCTTTGCTGGGTGGATTTGCTGTCCTAATAAGTCAGCATGGAGCAAATTTGAGGGAGTAGGAGGGGAGGCAAACCTGAGGTTTCCTACCAGCTGGTGGCCCAAGCTGACAGGACCAGACCTTTTATTTCATAATAACCTGAGTGCCTTCGAAGTGGCTTCTGTTGAAAGGGAAAAGACCAGGGAAAAGCATCCCTGCAGATGTCACCTGTCAGAATCAATCTCTTGTAGCTGAAATGAGCTGGGCCTACCACCCCCCATTGCACTGCTGACAGCCCAGGGAGAGCTGTTGTAACGAATCACTTCTGTTCTTAGCCACTATTGAAGCTCAAATCCCTCCTCAGTAATAAGGTTTGACCTTGGGTGCATCCTAAAAGCTACTGCTGAGGTGTCCGTGGAGCTTCAAGCTTCCACACTGATTTGAGTGCGGTACTAAAGGCTGCTGCAGTGGCACAGGCTGGCAGAGCTGCTCTGGCTGGAGAGGGCAGAGCTGCTCTGGCTGGAGAGTCCAGCCCTGCAGAGTCTGGCACAGCTGTGGAACACCCTGTGATGGGCAAGATCCCACCCAGCTTCACTTGCCCCACATGTGGCTGTGGAGAAGGATCCACAGGAGGAAAGAGCCCAGAAGAAACAGTGAAAAGTGGGGAAGGAAAAGTGATGTTGCCAGCCGGTGTTACGTGAAACAATAAACCAGAACAGCTATTGCAGGTTTTGGCAAAGTCCTGCCCCAAGTTTGGGGGGATGCTGAGAAGATGTAAAGTACTGATTGTCCTGTCTGGGACAGCCATGCCAAGTTTCTGTCCAAGAGAAGCATTTTCTACTTCACTGGTTTTTCCCATCATCAGGGAAATAACGCTATGGGGAGGAATTCTGCTAAGAGCTGCTAATGAGGTAGGAGAGTTTAGCTGTTCTGCTGGGGTTTTGGGAGGCAACACTGGTGCTCTCCTTCATCCTGGCCCTGTAATGCCTGTGGGAAATGCTCCTGGTGTGACTGTGGGCATTGTGCACGTGCTTTGCCAGGGCAGAAGTTGCTGTATGGGACAAGCAGCAGCAGAAAACCCACCTGAGTGTTTCAGTGCAAGTACATTTGCATAGAAGCAAAGGGGAGCGGAAGCTCAAAATGTGTATTTATAATTGATTATATGCATGGCTGCTGGGGGCCTCTCACACTGTAATGGTTAATTATGTCACTGTGGGAGCCGTAGCTTCATTTGTGTTGTATTCAAATAACCCTGCCCAGAGCCCAGGCAGCAACAGAGCAGGTTGTCTGTCTGGAGAAAAATGAAGGTCTTCTTTGTTTGGGGTTTTTTTAACAATATAGAGAAAAGGAAAATGATGAGCAGCCAATTACTGTGTTAAAACCATCTACCCTGACAGCACATCCGGTTCTAACAAGCCTCCTGTAACTTTGTGATTTTATTGGTAATTCCTGCTCATGATCTCCATCCCAGGGAAGCCTCTGTCCCCTTGGAGTCCCAGGGGGCATTGCCCCCTTGGCTGCCTTTTCCAGTACAGAACCCATTCTGCTGACCAAATCCCTGCTTTGTCCTTACTGTCAAACCCCCAAGGGATTTGCTGCTTTAAATTATTCCTCAAATGTGAATAAGAGCCCAGGAAAACATTCACTGAATGTTTTCCTGAAAAAACTGAAAATTATTTCACTGAATTCAGTGAAACTGAATTCACTATAATTGAAGTATTGCTGTAACTTTGTGTGAAAGAACTTACATGGTGCAATCCCTCAAGGACAAATAACCAGAAACCTCCTACTGGGAGACAGTTTTATACCAGTCTGGACCTGGAACTTGCCTATTTTGGGCTCTACCATGTTCTGGTTGAAGAAATCGAAACTTCCACATCTGCATCAGCTTCTGTTCTTTCTGTAAATCAACAGAGCTCAACAAGCCTGAGCACATGGCTCCATTGATTCCAAACAAGCCACCCAACAACACCTCCTCCGCATCTCATATCTCACTTTATTTTGAGTTCTTCTATTTAAAGCAGTCATGTTTTGCTAACTGGGGCCACCTCAGCAAAGATGCAGCAGGTTTTAGCCAGAAAACTGGGAGCTAGGGACCGTGGCATGTGTGCAAAGCCCTGCAGAGATTGAGCTCTCCCTGCAGAAATTTCCTCGCAATCTCGAGCTCCAGGTGCTGGGATGGTGTCCATGAGCTCCCTGGGCCCCGCTCCTGGGCTGGCACCTCCTGCAGCAGGAGCTGCCCACATGGTGTGTGACCCTTTTCTTGTCCTTCCCACGGTATCCAAGGAAGTGTCCCATTGCTGGACACCTCCATGGAGCTGCATCCTTTTTCTTAGCTCAGCCTCTCATCTTCTATGTGTTTTGGCTGAATCACTCAGCCTGGCTGGGGTTTCCAGAGCCCACAATATCTGCCCATGTCCCTCTCTCCTTTAGCCCTGGCTCTCTCCCTGCCATGGTCCCAGCCCTGCCAAGCTGCCTTTCTCCAGCACACTGGCTTGCTGCCCTCCAACCCTTCCCGCCGTCTGCTGTGTCCTTAGCTGTGGATTTGACACTGGTGGCTGGAGCCAGTTTTCCCTTCCCCAGTTCCCAAAGGAGTCATGTCCTGGGAAGGGCAGCCCACCCAGCACTCGGAGCAGAGTTTTCCAGGTGTGGGGTGCAGAGGGGCTGGGGGTGCAGGGAAGGGAGGAGGAACAGAGGGGCAGGAGCAGGGCTGGCTACCACCCCTGCCCCAGTGGTGAATGGGAGCCACCAGCTCAGGGACTGGGGACAGATGGGTGGAAGCAGAAGAAGGGAAAGGAGGAAAAAAACGTGGAATAGAGGGAAAGTGGGGAAATAAAGGGAAAGGGTGAAAGGAGAGGCAGGAACGGGGAAAGGAGGGAGGTGAGCGGGGGGTGGGGGGGAGAGAGAAAGAAGGGGTGGATGGAGGGGGAGGGAAGAAGGGGAGGATGGAGAAAGGGAAGGAGGGATGAAGGGAGGGAGGGAACGGGGACATGAAGGGGAGGGAGAGGTGGGCTGGCCCCGCCGGCGCCATGTGATGCCCTCTCCTCCCCGGGCTCTCCCGGCGCGGCGCGGAGCGGAGCATCCCCGGGGCCGCCGGCCGCGTCCCGCAGCGGAGCAGCGCCCGCGAGGCCGGTGAGTGCCGGGACCGGGATGGGGAGGGGAAGGCTGGGGCTCCTTCCCGTGTCCGGGCCAGGCTGCCCCAGGAACGGGGGGGAAACGGTCCAGGAGGTGGCTTCGTGGAGGTTCTGAATTGAATGTAAACCCCTGAAAGTTTAAAGCCGAGGGAAGAGGGATCTGGGTGCGGAGGCGCAGGGCTCAGGGCAGGTATCCCGGTGCTTTCCGTATTCCCCTTGGAGCGGGAACCGGCCGGGGGGGCGGCGCGGGCACCGCCCCGGGCAGCATCCGCCGCATCCCCAGCACGGTCCCGGAGCGCAGCGAACCCCGGCAGGCGCAGCCGGACCCGGCGAGGTGCCCAGGTGAGGTGCCCGTGTGCCCTGCCCGTGTGCCCTGCCTGGGGACCGGCACCACTCGGGCGGCGGCGTTTGGCTTCGCCCGATTCCTGACGGAAGCACCTTAGCACGAGGAAGCCGGAAAATCCCGGCGCTTCATCCCTGGGCTTTTCCCCTCCAGGCTGCTCAAACAGAGGCCATCTCTTGGGCACTGAGAGCATCCCCGTCCTCAGCGGCGAGTTTTGAACGTTTTGCTGAGGAGTGGATGTGTATTTTTCCCAGGGAATATAAAATCTGCGGGCAGTCAGGCTGTGAATGTTTTCCAGTGTAGCAAACCCCTTGGAGAGGGGAGTGTGAATTGAGCGAGGCTATCTGAGAAAAACCCGACCTGGTTCTTAAGTGAAGTGCCGGGGGGGTGAGGGGAAAGGCTGGATCATGTGTTATCATATGAACAGGGAACGGGGACATGGAGCCTGTCCTCACTCCTGCACGCGCTCCTTATTCACAGCCTGGGGAAGGTGACGAAATGTGAAATGTGGTGGTTCAGCCGCCGCGGCGAGCAGGGAGGGTCTGACACGTCCTTTGGCTCTTGATTAATTGCCGGGCATTTCATAAAACTTCATCAGCTCCTGACGCGGGATGCTTTTTGCAGCTTTTAGGGTTGGGGCTTCCAGGCACGGAGCAGCAGGAGCTCCTCAGGGGTGCCCGGGGAGCGGGTCTGACCTCGGCACCGCTGTCAGCACTGTGTCCCTTGTATGCCCCAAATCCCCCTGGGCGAGAGGAGGCCTCGTCGGAGCTCGTCGGTGCCTGCATGGTCCAGGTGAGACTTTGGAAGGGGCAGCGAGAATGGTGCATTCCCTGAAGATAGCACTGCTTCATCAAGACCACAGCAAAGGACTATTTCAGCTAAAAAAGAGCATTTCTGCTGAGTTTCCTGCAGCAGCAGGGAGTGCTGGTGGCATGACCCAGGCTGGCAGCTTTGCTGGAGGAGCATTCCCATGTTTCCATCACTGCTGCCCTTTGCTTTCACAAGTGCCTCGTGTCTGGGCTCCTTTCAGAGGCTCCTCTGCCGCTGTTTTAGAAGCACATTTCAGTCTGTCACGCCGTGACCCGGGTAAAAAGCCAAAGGGCAGGAGACTGACTCCCAGCAGCCCATCCTGTGCCATCACACCTTCCCCTCAGGCTGCTCCATGTGACATCCAGGGGACAGAAATGCCCCTGTGTGGGGGTTTCTCCGATCCCTTGCTGTGTTCTTGTAGCTGTTGAATATATTCATTGAGCTGAATGAATTCCCACCTGGCAGCATCCATAGCACAGCTTTTGCAGCTTCAGCTTTATTTATGGAGAGGGGCGGGAATATGAAATACAAAAGAGAAATAATGCACAAGCCTGCAGAGATTTCAATGGTATCAGCGAACTGTGCAAGGCTGGAGTGAGAACCGGGAGCTTTTCCTAAATCGGCTGGGAAGATTCAAACCCCCAGGTTTAACATGGCATTTTTAAAATAACATTTGACCTAGACCCCATCATCTAGTTATCCAGGGATCTTAATCTCACTGAAATTAAAGAGGGTTTGGGTTCTAGGTGTGTTCTAGAAAGATGGTTTGGAGTCAGGGTCACACTGATTTTTAAAGATGTATAGTCACAACTTCAGGTATTTGTAGTAAAATATTTACTGGCAAAATGTAGTTTGTCAAAGGACAACACGCATGCTATCAACAGGCTCAGGAAATGGGTTGTTACAGATGAGTAGAATTTGTGTGGGGTCGTTTAGGAAGACAGGAATTACAGTTTTTCTGTTATTAATGAGGGAGATATCATTGCTTATCAGTGAAAACCCTCGTTAGAGCAGTGTCAAGGCTGCACCAAGGGCATTATTGGAGCAGCACAGCAGATGCACCCACTGACCCAGGATGACTTCTGGATAATTCATTTTCCCACCCAGTGCCCATCCAGTGCTGCTTGGTGACATCCCCATCGGCAGGGAGCAGACTCAGGTCTGCCAGGGCAGGACCTGGCTCACTCTCAAAACCCTACAGGTGGCCCTGGCTTCTTCCTGGGAGACATGAAATGATTATGACAGATGTTCCTTCTCCCTGCAGCAGCTCTGGCTGGGAATATCAGGTCGGATGTAGGTGGCAGGAGAGGTGCTGGTGGGTGGGTGCCACAGGAACAAGAACCTGGTGGTACAAAGGGAATGGCAGAGGAGTGCAGGCAGAGACAAGGTACACACAGCCAGGCCAAGTTTCACCTGGGCATAGATGTTGGCCTGGGGGAAGGATGGAGAAGAGTGAGACCATTTCCTGCCTGTTCCCACAGACTTTCCCAGGATGTGGCTGCACTTCCCTGTGCTGAGCAGGACAGCTGAGCCCATGGTCTCCTGACCAGCTCATGGTGCCTGTGCCTGTTCTCAGGCTGCTCCATGTCATGCATGGGTTTTCCTGCCCTGTCTGCTGGGACGTTTACTGTTAAATACTGGAACTGGTAACAAATCTTGCTAAAATTTGGGTGGTAGAAAGTTTAATGCCTCCAGTGATGTATAAATATTTGTTAGGTACATTAATATTCCTGATTATTAAGCCCAACAAGCTGCACAAAGCAAAGACCTTTCCTATGTGAAAATGGGACCAAACTTTATTGGCTGCTCAGCATCAGACCTGAGGAGTTGTGCTTGAAGACATCACCAACAGCTTCCATGGAGCTGTGTCCCAAAATGCTTGAGCAAAGCCAGATGCAGCAGCTGCTGGCTTTGGTCACTGGGTTTAGTGGCAGCCACAAGTGTCACCAGGCTATGAAGTCGTTTGCAGGAGGTGTGGATGACACAGCCCTTGTGCGCTTTCTTTATGCCATCATTTCACCGCTCAAGGCTTTGCAGTACAACCGGTTCCTAAGCAGGGAAGAGGGAGTGCAATCTCCTGGCTAACAAGGCACTGCTCCCTGCTATCCATCATCTTTAATCACACCGAGGGCACATTGGGCAGGCTGCACGGTCTCTGCAGCCGTGGCCAGCACGTGCAGCCTGCCCAGTGTGCCACTTGTCTGCAGCCCTCAGTGCTCGGAGAGCCCAGGGCCCTCGGGGGCTTTCTGCCTTTCATTTATCACTCTGAAAATGTTCGTAAAACCCCTCCAGCTGCCAGCACTGGCAAGAAGAGTGGGAGTGGAGGAAGAGCTGTGGTTTCCTGTCTCCCCAGCTCAGGTACCCACTGACACAGGGGAGTGCAAGAGCCTTAATTAGCTCTTGATGCTATTGTTACCTCCCAGCATGCTTAATTTAGCTCAAGCTGGCATGCACTGATCGTTCAGGGGAAAAGAAGGAACCGAGGGTGTTGGCCCCTCTCTGCTGAGCAGCCTCAGCTCCTGAGCCTGAGCTTTACCTGGGGCTTTTCGTAGACCTTCTGCCGCAATAAAAGTTTATAGCCCAGACACATTTCATGCACAGCTCTTGAGGTGCTTACACTGAATTTGGGGGCTCTGCTCACACCCACTTCCGTTTAAAATAACATCAATATCTTACAGAAGAGGTGCTTGACTACTTCAATCATTACCCGCCTTGCTGCTGGAAGGACACAGAAACCTTGAAAAGCTGCAAGAAAGAGGATTATTCTCCCCTTTTAATCTACAAGGCTATTGTAGGACTTTGTGCCAACTTAAATGATACTTGGAAGTGAAAAAGGACCGGCTATTAAAGCCTTAATAGCCCACCAGAGCAGCCCAACCTCGGTGCTGCAGTGAATGGATGTGCACAGCTGAGCCAGCTGCTCTCCGTTATCCCTGGGTCTGTCCCAGAGGAGAGCAGAGGGAAGCACAATGCTGCAGCCTGAACAGGGTCACTGGATCGCTGGGTTTCTGCAGTTCATGTGTTTGGGATCTAAAGCACGAGCCATAATGTACCTCAGGCAGAGGTTAATGGGAAGGCACCACTCCCATGGCAGTGAGATTTCTGCAGCTCCTCTAGCACAGTCCCCAGCTGGTTTGCTTTGCAGCATTAGATATTTCCCTCTTTTATTTGGCTTTTGCAGCTCTTTGTAGGGTATTGAAACCAGCAGTTTGACTCAGGTCCCTGACTGTGAACATTCTAACACACTGTGAGTAGGAGAATTCTGTGTCAGATTTGGAGGAGAGAGAGGACATTGGGAAGGGCTCTGCAAAGGACACGGCTCAGCTATTGTTAGGGTTGTAAACTTTGAACAGAATATATATAGGTTAGACCTGGAGAGCTGGACCTGGGGGTGTGGGCAATACTGCAAGCTCAGAGCTTTAGCTCGTGTTTCCCTCTTGAGAAATGCACTTTGTGTAATGCTTTTCTACAACACCCCAGGGTAGGAGCTGCTAGCACATGAATGCAGAGACCTGCCTGCCGTCTGCCTGTCCCTGTGTCCCAGCTCCCTGCAGCCCTCCTGCGAGTCGGTCAGAGGGGGAGAGCTGAGGCTGTGCCCTCTCTTCAGGTCCTGCCTGTTTCCAAAGCCATCCCCGTTCCAGCTCCTCCCAGACCATCCAGCAGCTGAAGCATCCATCAAGGACCCTCATCCTTACAGCTGATCTGCCAGAACTGCTCTTCCCACCTTAAGCCCCATCACAGGGGCTCCACTTGCCAAAGCATCACTTCCGCTGGGGTTAACGGAGGTAAGAGCCTGAAACACCAAGGAAAAAGGAGACACGTGGGTGGGATGGGTTCTATAAAAGTTTTGTGGGGGATATCTGTGGATCCAGAAGGACCACGTGAATGAGACTGACTGTACACACATGGGCTGTGCCAGCAGCGTGTGAACCAGGACCATCAGGGCTGTTTGGTCCATGATTTTATTTGCTGGAAGTTGCTGGCTTCATCCAAAGCCATTAGTGTGAAAGAACTGGAGCAGAGCCATCACTCCAGCAAGTGCAGCAGTGTGGCAGAGGTGGCCTGTTTGGGAAAGGGTCTGGTGTGAGCGCTGGGGTGGGAAATAAATCTCATTTGCTGCTCCTTTGACCTTGGGAATATCATTTGATCTCCTTATACTTGGTGCTGGAGCTGAGGTGGGCTCAGTTATCAGTAACAACTCTCTCTGCAAACCTGACCCAGGCAAAAGGGCAGGGTTTGAGCAGTCCACAGCAAAAAGGCTGGTGTGGGATAAAGAAGGAGAGGGAAGTGGGTCAGCCTTGGGGATTCAAGTTATTCTCTACAGCATATCCATCACTCTTGCGCTGCCATAGCAGGATTTTTTCACCAAACTGTAAAAAATAACTGGCAAGAAATGAAGCACAGGAAGTGCTAGGGAAAAGAGGACTTCTCAGAAAAATTATGTAAGACAAGTTTAAGAGAGAAAATCCCAAGTAATCTCATTACCAAAACCAGTCAGCGGTGAGCCTTGCAGTGTGTGAGCTCACACATCGTTTCTTACTGATTATTTATCAGGTGTTCCTTTTGTGTGATGACAAGCACAAAATTAATAGGTTTGTTATTGCTGTGGCTCAATCTAGGCTTAAATAACTCATAACCAGCCTTCTTTTCATTCATTTGTTTATTTTTAAATCCTCCCTGGAGAGCCTGTGAGCCCAGTGTGCCCATTGATCCAGCGCTGCCATGTCTATCCGTCAGTAATGGCAGCGCCACGCTGCTGCTCCCAGCTGAGGGGAAGCTTTCAGCCCAGTATTGATCCCTTTGAAGTTTGTTTGCTTGTAGTCACAGTTACAAGCCCTTGTTCAAACTGCCATGAGATGGGCTGTTTTATTTCTTAATATCAGGCTAAACCTCCTCCACATCAAAAGGATTTATTTCTTAATTTTTCCAACAAGTATTTTCTCTCTCAGAAACTGAGCTGACATTTCTGTGTGACACTAATGCAGCTCTTAAAGCTGCCTGGTGTATTTCTGTCTCCACATGTGCCAGTGGAGGTGGTAGGTGCCAGCAGCCCAGGACAGGGCACCTGGGAACGCTGTGGAACAGCTCCAACCCATATCCTCTGCGGAAATTTCCTTCTCAACGTACCAGTGCAGGATTCACTGCTTTTCCCTGCAGCCATCCCTGCTCTCTTCAGCTACTCTATGGAACCAGAGCAGCCCTGTGTTCCTCTCCTGCCTGCAGCACACCTTTTCCAAGCTTCAGAAAGGACTGTTCCTTCCCAAGCAGTAATTCCAAAACCAAAACTATCCTTCCCGGTTGCCCGGTTTTCCAGGTCAGGTTTGTGGAGCTGCTTCTCCTGCAATCCCAGATGGAGCTGTGGGTGCTGCCCTCACCATCTCCTCCTCTTCCTCTCCTCAGCTGTGGTTAAAGTCATCTCCCCATGTGCTCCTCACACCAGTCCAACTCTCTCTGCCAACCCACAGAGCACCAGTTCAGCTGGGCTCAGGCTGCATCCTGCACACCCTGTTTTGGAACTGAAGCATTTGCACCCTTTGGGTGTTCCATGAGCTCACTGGGATCATTCTATTTCACCAGGGTTATTAACAACCAAATCAGCCTTTTCTGGATTTGCACCTGAGGGAGCCAGGGTGAGTTGTGCTGTCTGAAGGAGAGAGTGCAGTGGTGGCCTCGGCACAGTCCTGCCTGCCTGAGCACTGCCAGCTCTGAGAAGTTTTGTTCTGAAAGAGCTGCTCTCCTTGACCTATTTTATTTTTTTTGCCCATATCCATGGCCTGTGTTGTGTCCTGAGAAAGGGATCACACTGCTCGAAGGCCCTTTATTTTTAGCCAGCCCAATTTCTTGTTGCAGCTTAGTGGGGGCTGGTCCTTTCAGTTCAGCTCCATCACAGCTCACGCTCTCCTGCATTTGATTGCTCCTACCCAGGTCCCTGATGTTCTTTGTACATCCATTGCTTACTCGGTGGGTTTCCTACTCCCCTTTCACCAGCTTCATTCCTTCTCCTTTATGTTCTGCTCAGCCTCTCCCACTACTCCAGATCCATGGCTGAATCTCTGATTTCCTTTGGCCCTTGGCTTGCAGCATGGACCAGGCATCCACAGCCACAGGCCACCAGGCTTGTCCTGGATCTCAGCACCCCTCCACAAACAAACCCTTCCCTCCCATCTGCTCTGATAACCTTGGCAGTGCTTCTCTTCCTCCCAAATGTCAGGAAATTGGAAATGATGCCACATAAAAATCAATGGCTTGGCCCTGCTCTTTCTGCCTTTACCCAGGGCAGGAGGGAGCTGCTGTTTTCTGGTGAGCTCAGAGCAGTGATTTATTGATGTGACCCTTCCTGTCCAGGCAGTTGACCAGTAATATATTCATTTTTATCAGCCCATCCATGTAACCCAGAGCAGCGGTTTGTGCTTGGCATTAGGTCACAGATGTGGGCTCAGAAATCTGGCCAGGATATTTTCTTTCTGTGACTGTGCAGCAATAGGTAAGGACTTACTCCTAGATCTGGGTGAACTGTGTTAGAAACAATACTCATTTCATTTCCCAAAGGGTTCAGGCCTAGCAAGGGCCATGTGCAGCTTCCATCAGAAACTGTTTCTCCAAGGCAAGGAGAAATTCATTATAAGGACAGCAGATTACATTGCAGACAGCCCTTATTATTCTCCGGACTACTACCAGAAGACACAGTGTGATCGAAGGAGCAGGAACAGTTCTAAGGTTCTATTTCTTGGAAATCTTTGGGGCTCAATTAATTTAATTTAAAATCCAGCTCCTGTTGGAAACCAAACAGCCATAGGAAGCATAACACAATTGATAAAGGTCATTGTGAACTAAATCCTTCCTGATAATCAAGCCAGCTCCTGTTGTTGTCCTTGAAAAACCTTTCACTTGGGAACCCTGTGAATTCTCCAGGCATTGGACCTGGGGAAGGTTTGTTTCAAGCAGACATTCTGCACCATCCCTGCCCCTGTCACAACAGGCTGGATGCTATGTGCCAGCGAGGCAGTAATAGGCATCAGTCTCTAATGTATCCGTGATTTCATGGAGATTGAAGTGTGAGAGGAAAAAGGAATGAGGCAATTGAGAGGTGCAGCTCTGACGCCCGACCCCTGCCCCTGCTGCTCGTGTCACACCAACAGAAATGAGACCAAATGGGTCTATTTTCCAGTGCCTGATGTTGGTGGACAACAAATCACAGGAAATACTTCATTATTTCCCTCTGAGTGGCTTTATCTGGACCTTCACACACTCCCTACTATGATTTTTGGCTCATTATTAACGAAAATGTGCAGGGAGGATGGTTGTTGATGATACATGAGCCAAGAATAGATTCCAGTTCCTTTTACCATTTTGGCACCAAAATGCCAAGAGGGATGAGACACCCTGTAGTAAATGCTGTTCATTTTGAGGCAGCAACTAGAAAATATGGCTCTGGCTGAGCTAGGGAAAAGAATGGATGAGCCAGAGGATCTGTGTTTTGGCTGTTTGATTGCTGAATCCAAAGGGAATCTATAGAGATGGGAAATGGCATATTTCCTGGAAATGGCAGGTGCAGGGCTGATGTGCTTCTCTGCCCCATAACCACCAGTTTCTTCTTTAGCTGCTGCCTCCTAATTCTTCAGAGAAAAAAGAATCTGAGCATCCTCTCAACACTTCATTCCTTGCTCCCCTAGCAGGGAGGTATTCCTCCTGGGAACACATCCTACTTTTCTTTAGCTGAGGGAAGCATTAAATAACAACACTGAAAATGAGGCTGGTTAGCAAAGCCAAAGGTGGAGGGAAAGCTTGCAGGACTGTGAGCTGGAGCACTTGCTTGGGCTGTCTGGAGACAGCAATCCCCTTCCTGTAGGCTGGAACCTTCTGGGAAAAGGCAAAGTGTGAACACAGGAAGAGCCAATTCCTTAATTTCATATGGAAGAGAATTGTCAAAGCTGTTGCAGCCTTGAGGGTGCAAGTACATCTGCTTCCTACCAAGATGTACTTGCCTGCTTTGGACTTGGGGTCAGATGCAATAATTAAAGACTCTCTCTCCCTCTCTCACTCAAGAATTTGATTCTCTTCCAGCAGCATTCCCTGCTCTTCTCTCTTATTGCTGCCCAGAGCAGTGAGCTGGAGGGGCACACAGACCTTGGATGTTGCATCTGTTCAGTAAGTGCCATTCTTTGGACTCCACAGTAACTACAAGTTTCCTTAATGTTAATCCAAATGAAACTGCTGCAAATCCAGCCCAGGACAGGTGTGGGGAGCTGTGGATTTGGGAGACAGAAGTGCTGGGGATGGGCACTGCAAGAGCTCAGACCTCCCCAGAGTGCTGGAGCAGCAAGAAACCTCTCTCAGCATCATCTATTCGCTTACATCATGAGGGAATTATAGTACAACATTATCCTTGGAGGCTTTCAGGTGTAAAAGTACAAACTGTGAGGACTTTTGACATCTCTGAGTGTCACTGTAAGCAAGTGAGAATTAATATATTTGCATCTGAGGCACTAGAAAAAATCACCCTCATCCAGTCTGCTCGGCCGTGTTGGAACAGGGAGTTGTGATCTCCTGAGCCAGGCAGAATTTGTGTCTGTGATTTAATCACTAAACCCACCACCTTTACTGCAGTGATAACAGCAACAGTACTTCTCTTCCAAACAGTCTGTTCACCAAGGGAACACAGGAGTGATGGAGCCACTCATGAGGGTGTGAAACAAAGCTAGTGCAGTTCTAAAGGGAGTCCAAGGAAGATGCAGCCTGCTTCTCGAGTCAGTAGCTTTTGTTGTCTAGCTGGATTTAGATTTTTTTTCTTTATTTCTTGCAGTGCTGAATAGCAGCAAAATGTGCCTTGGAAAATATACATGACACGGCACTTACCTGTGATTCATTCTGCCTTTATAACAGCAGTCAGCAGCACTATCTGCTCCTTGCTTCTCCACACAAGACCATCTCTCACACATCTTTTTCCTTCTTGCTCTTATCCCTTTAATCTTTTGTTGCTGTGGTTTTTTTCCCCCCCCCTCCATACTAATTTAACTTTTTCTCCACTGCACCAAGATCTCTGATTTCTGGTGCTATTTTATCAGTCTGCAGGGCATCATAGGAACTGCTAATTTCCTCAAAGTAGCAAATGTGCAATAAAATAAAAACAATAAAAAAGAGATGACATACATAAGTGACATGGGGGTGAGGGAAGTTTCTCCTGTAATGTTTGCCCAAGGCCTGGCTGCAGCTCTCTGTCCCCATTTCCGCACCTCTCTCCAAAGCACAAGGTGGGAGTGGGTAGGGAGGGTACTGGCAGCTCTGGCAAGAGCAATAAAAAAAAAGGCAGATTATTATGTCATGCCACTCTGCTTCGGGTTGTTTGATGATGTCATAAACACAGCATGGCTTTTGCAAAATTAGCATGATCTCCTAGTGGGTAGATCTACCCTGGAAGTGGAAAAATGGCAACGTTGGAGGGGAGTGGGATGGTGATGGGAGCTGCTCAGGGTTGGGGGATGGCCTAGCAGTTATGAGCAGCTTTGTTGATCCCTGAGTGCGGTGTCTGTGATCCTCAGCAGCTCCTGTGCCAGGGACTGGCAGCGCTTGATAAGGCTCTGAGCATAGATAAGTTGCTGTGGTTCAGCTCCGTCCTTGGGGGGATCAGTGCCAGCTCTGGCTCGAGCAGCAGGAATTCACCTGCAGCAAATCCAACACAAGCCAAGGAGCTGCTCCCGGCCTGTCCATGCTGTGCCATTCCCACATCCCAAGCCGCGGGTCGGCACGGGGCGGCAGTCGGGTGGGATTTGGTTCAAACTCTCCGTCTGTCAGTGATTGTTCTAATGGCTCCTTTCAGCTCAGCCTACACAAGCAATTCAGGGCAGAGCTTTGGCACCCCTGCTCCCCGTGCCGAGGGCTCCTCCCGTGTCCCGCAGCTGCTCCCAGGCCCTCGATGCTGTTGGGAATGAGCGCCTGCAGCAGGAAGGCGCTGACCCTGCTCAGCAGCGTGTTCGCCGTCTGCGGCCTCGGCCTCCTGGGCATCTCCGTCAGCACTGATTACTGGCTCTACCTGGAGGAGGGCATCGTCCAGCCCCAAAACCAGACAGCCGAGATCAAGCTGTCGCTGCACTCAGGGCTCTGGAGGGTCTGCTTTCTGGCAGGTATGGTCTCCCAGCCAAAAACATCCCCTTGGTTTGTTGTGTGTCAGTGCCAGTTAGCAGGAAAGGGGCAAGAAAAAGGGGATTTTTAGAGGCTCCACCCATCTCTGCTTCCAAACTCAGGCACAACCTTTGGCAAGCAATATCATTGCCTCATGCCCGACTTTAACAGTCATGCAGCTCCTTTAACAGTCCAAAGCATAAATGTGCCTTTGCATACAGGCTTTGGTGAGTTTGCTGCTGCCCTGCCAGACCCCCTGCCCTGTTCCAGAGCTGCAGCCATGATGCCTTGGGCAGCAGCTAAAAACTTTCCATTTCATCCCTGCAAAATTTAGATTCAGGTCAGCTGGACCATTCCCTCTGTCTGTGCCAAGTTTGATGAAGCAACTTGGCTGCAGGGACAAAGTTGAATAGAACCCAAAGGGAATGGGAATCTCAGTGTGACCAATCTGAAATGTCACAAAGTTTCAACCGCTTTGGAAAAGTCAGGGGAGAAGTGAGGAGCTCTGATATCGCCCCTGGGGTGACCTTTAACCCTCTGGCTTCAGGATTCACATTTTTATCTGTCTGCCGCAGGTGAGGAGCGTGGCCGGTGCTTCACCATCGAATATGTGATGCCCATGAACATCCAGCTGACATCTGAATCCACAATCAATGTCCTGAGTAAGTGGTTTGGTGGGGTTCCACCCTTTACATCCTGCAAAGCATTAAGGGTTCACTAAGGAACCTCCCCAAGAAATCCCATTTGTGTCCTTGCCAAAGAAGCTCTGAGTTCCTCGACAGTGCTGCCACGCAAGGATGCAACTACATTTTTTACTATGGGAATTACCCAGTGTGCTCCTAAGCTTTTGGGGACATCCCTTTCTAATGGCAGGATGCCCCTGGAGGCTCTAAGCTGTACAATTTCACTGTCACTGGCTATTCAGCACTAATGTTCATCGCAGTGTTTGGCTTTTTAGTCTCCTCTCCGTAATTTGCAGCTGTTTTTATTCCCTAGCAATTTTGCCCATTATATCGCAAGATGAATTAAGGATGGAGTGTCACAACTCTCATGATGAATTCTGCAGTCATTTCTGATTTAATAAACAGAAGTGTTCTGCAAACAACCAGTGAAGCTAGAGAAAAATGCAGGTTCTGATGGTTTCCTATGCAACACTCCACACAGGAACCCTCAGAAATGCAAACACCATGGAGGTGAGACACTGCCACAGTGCCCAGAGATTCTGTGGATGCTCCATCCCTGGAAGTGTTCAAGGCCAGGTTGGATGGGGCCTGGAGCAACCTGGGACAATGGAAGGTGTCCCTGCCATGGCAGAGAGCTGGAACGTAAGGTCCCTTCCAACCCAAACCATTCTATGATTCCATAATTCTATGTTTTACTCAGCTCATTAGCAAGGAGAGAAACCCAGACAGAACATGGTCCGAGCAGGAGAGCTGGAGCCCTCTCACCCAGCTAAGCCCATTTCTTGCACTATTTAGGGAATACTAACCTGTTTTCACTTCCCTCTGCTCCTCTCTCCACAGAGATGATTCGCTCAGCCACCCCCTTCCCTCTGGTCAGCCTCTTCTTCATGTTCATCGGCTTCATCCTGAGCAACATTGGCCACATCCGGCCTCACAGGACCATCCTCGCCTTCGTCTCAGGGATATTCTTCATCCTGTCAGGTGAGCTTTGCAAGCCAGGTTTTTTCCTGACAGCCCTTGAGCATGGAGCTCATTTGCTTCGGTAGCTGCTGGTGCTCTCCTAAGCTGCCCTGGTGACTCTTTGTTGGAGTCATCACTCCCAGCTCAGCCCCACAGCCTGATCAGCCTTTGTGGGATGGATGCAGAGCTCATTTGTGGAAATGAGGGGAAAGGCCCCCACCACTCGTGCAGGAGCAGGTGCTGGGGGAGAGGATGCTTCTCGTGGAACATCAGTCACAGGAGAGATATGCAACTTCAAACTGCTCAGTTGGGCTGTGTCTACATGAGAAAAGTGAATGTTTTATTTATGGTGTTGTGCAAATGCTAAACAAATAGCTGTGACAGCTGAGCTTTGAAGCAGCTCCTACTGGAGCCAGCTCCCTCCTCCCAGTGCACACAGACTTCCCTGAACAGGGAATGTTTGACTGGAATGAGAGGAGTGCTCTGGGTTAGTGCAGCAGGAGTGCAGCTCCTTTACCCAGCCATTACAAGCACACTCCCACAATTTTTTTACTTTCCCCCAAAAGTCAGGCCTTCAAGAAGGTGCTTCTTCAGTAGCTTCATCCCTGATGTGTTCCCCACTGTCCTTCTCCAGGTCTGTCACTGGTGGTGGGGCTGGTCCTCTACATATCCAGCATTAATGACGAGATGCTCAACAGGACCAAGGACTCGGAGTCGTTCTTCAATTACAAATATGGGTGGTCCTTTGCCTTCTCTGCCATCTCGTTCCTTCTCACAGAGGTACTGCATCCCTGCAACAAGTGCATCCCATTCCCAGGAGTGGGCAGACTGAGGCTTTTTGGCAAAAAGAGGGCTCAGATGGGGTTTAAGGGAGGGCTGTGAGGGCAGAGGGGTAATGCCTAGCATGAAGGGGACGTATGGGGGGACAGACCCACTCTGGAGCACTAGTGGGGCATTTGATCACAATTTGATGCTGAGCATGAAAAGCAGAGGAGGAGATGTGGTTGTGCCACATTATTTACTGCACAGATCCAAGGCATGGGGCAGGGAAGTAATGGCCCTCGGGTGCTTTTGAGCATCAGCAGCAGTGCAAAAAAAGGCAATTTCTATTTTGTCCTGTTTGGGTGGTGGTGCAGAAGGCAGCCATGGGCAGGGAGGGCCTCAGGCCGTGTCTCTGTCCCGCAGAGTGCCGGGGTGATGTCTGTGTACCTGTTCATGAAGCGCTACACGGCCGAGGACCTCTACCGACCCCACCCTGGCTTCTACCGGCCCCGCTTGAGCAACTGCTCCGACTACTCAGGGCAGTTCCTGCACCCAGACACGTGGGGACGGGGCCGCAGCCCCTCGGACATCTCCAGCGAGGCGTCCCTGCAGATGAACAGTAACTACCCAGCCCTGCTCAAGTGCCCCGACTATGACCAGATGTCCTCGTCTCCCTGCTGAGCCCCGCCGGCCCCGCGCCCACTCCGATGGTCGCCACATCCCGACTCCGTTTGTCTTTTTTTAGGCCACTCTTTCAGGCCAATTCTCTATTTATAGGAGCGTAAATATAACCAGAGAGATTGGTTATATAACCAGTAGTGTAACCTAGAGAATTGGGATATATCCCTTTCTTTGTTTTTTGGGTTGTTTTATTCCTCCCTGCATAACTAAGAATCTCTCCAAAGTCCTCTTCTCTCAGCTCATCCCGCTGAGCAAACAGCAGTTCTGCCTGGGGGATAAATCCAGGGCTGGACTCGAGAGCAGGAAAAAGAAAATAGAGTAGAACTAAGGAAAAAACGGTGTATTTTTTTGGTGTAGATAGGTAGGCTGCTACAGTTTGTGTATTCAACTGTATCATTGAATTCTGTATTTACTGGCCTGAGTGCCAGCAGGCATAAAAGATTCGTATAACTTTCCAAGAAGTAACCAGCATTAGAAAAATAGAAATTTCATCTCGACTGAACGCTTACTGATTGGTATCTCTCACTGCTGGATATCACTTCCAACCAGGCTGGAATGGGAAATAGCCATCCTTCGATGAGATCTCATCAGGCTTGGACATGAGCAGGTTGTTGTTCCTCTGTGGCCACTTGCAAACTGTTGCTTAAAAATCCCATGTTAGACTGGAGGCACCCTGGGGTGCTGAGCTTCAGGGGTGGCTCCAGCACCCAAATTTCCTCTGCCATCCTACAGACAGGAGGTCTGAAGTGTCAATGGGAGAATTTCAGTGCAGCATTGAGTGGAAAACAACCTACAGCTTTCCCATGGGAAACATTAAGTGAAGGATTTAGGAAAAATTGTGGCCAGAAGTTATTTCAATGAAAGGCAAGATCCCAAACTGGTGTAAAGTGATGTAGCTGAGATCAATGATACAAGTCCACTGCTGCAAAGTAGTTGGCTTATATTACATTTTGGCAAGAAAATGGTATTTTTGCTGCTTTTGTGTGTGTGTACATAAACTTTATTTTGAGGTTTTAAGTTTTAAAATTTCATTTGATGCTTTGGCATTTTGGCCCTAGCCAGCTGCCAGGGGAGAGCATCACTGGTGGAAAACAAAGGGCAGGGAAGGAAAAAGCTGTGATCCCTTGTGTGAGCCCCAGCTTGTCGCCTTGCAGGAGAAAGAGCTTTGTCCAAACTTTATTTCTGTTCTTGTTATTTTAAACCATTCTGAAAATTTCCCTTCTGCAAAACAAAACTGTCTGGGGATTTGTAGTATATTTGAGCTTGTTTTGTCTTACTGTTAATTAAAAGAAATAGAATATACACAGTTTTAACCTCATTTGTAGCACACTGTGTAATGAATGTTGCACCTCTTCGTTGTTATTATTTAATATTATTATCTATTATTTGCTATTAAATATTTATTATATATAAACTCCTCCAAAGTAGGGGCCAAGTCCTGGTGCAGCACCACTGTTTGCATCCATTATAACACCCATTCCACAGGACATCGCTGCAGGAGTATATCCAGCCAGCTCTGGAACAGGATTATTCCTCCCCAGTTCCTCCAGATAAGCAAGTAATGCATCTCTAGTTATATCTGGGTAGACTCCTGATTTGTAAAATTTTAAAATCAGGGCATCTTTTTGTAGACACAGTTCTATTTACCCTCAGTTTCTGTATGACCCACAAACATGACCCTCTCACTTAAGTCCCTGTTTTTAAGTGACAGGTTGGCTGCTGGGAAGGTTCAAGCACTAAAGCACAACCCAGCCCCACCATCGAGAAACAAATCTGCTGTCCCTTACCTGGCCCAGACTGATAAACCATCAGTTTTTCATCAGGATCTCCATATTCAGTGTGAATTTGGCTCCAAAAAAGCACTGTAGTTCACAAGCAATCATTTTGAGTTTCCCAGGGCCTGGTCTGGTTTGCTGGGCTTGATGCTGGTGATTTTTGGTGGCTCAAAGGCTATTGCCTCTGCATGTTGCCCTTGATGGATCCTTATATTCTCAGTCCTTCTTGGGAGGGAGATGTTTAGGATCACCAAAACTGCTGATGCCCAGAGGCACAAGGGCTCTCCCATGGCCACACTCCTGCACACTGGGGAGTGATCTTGTGGATTAATCCTGTGCAGTATCATGAGATGTCCCTGTCCACAAGTGGAATTTTCCTTTGCACTGATTAAACACAGAATTATTCATTTTATAAATTAAAATGTTTGCCTATACAAGTAGGAGAAATTAGAAAAACTTCATGGCTTCCTCAAGGCCCCAGAAGGTTTAGCAGAGTCTAGGGGTGAATTAGAAAAGTAATTATTTTAATTCATTGGACAGATTCATTGAAGAGATTCTCATCATGTGGCTGCTTTGTGAGCCTGGGAGTTCACACATTCACTTAGTGAGCACAAGTGCAGGACTGCCAGAAGAAATCTGTTAAAATAAATGTTTGCTGCTAGTTCAGTAAATGCATATTTTGGGTAGGAAAATGTGGTGTTTGCAAAGCATCGGCAGCAATGGTTGTGCCTCTGGGTGCTGTTCTGTCCCTCCCAAAGTGCCTGGTGTGGCAGCAGCTCTCTATATGGATGGCTGTGGGCCTCTTAATGCAGTTAGCACACCTTCATGGACTGTGGAGAAACTTTTCCAGAGCCTTTGATCCTGGTAGACGTGACCTGGGTGAGGAGCCGGGGAGAGCCCAGCCACCTGCCAGGCCCACCTGTCCCAAGAACCACCCTGGAGCCGCAGTTCTCCAAGCAATAACTGCTTAGTAAATACATGCAGCACCCCCTTAGGACACCTATTAATAATTTTATCACCTCTTCCAGCATGGTTTCACCCCACATCTTTCCTTCTTGATGAATAACACTCAGTCACCTCCTTCAGTCTTTCTCCTGCCCACTTCAGTGATGGCCTTTCACGGTGTTCTGTGTCTGGTGCTTTGACTGCAAATAAAGAAAAAGTGGAGTTTGAGGGTAAGCTACCAATTAAATTAGAGGTTTTACCCCTATGAGTCCTTAAATTCACCCCATGGGATGAGCCAAGCCTCCCCCAGACCCGTGGGAAGGTGACTGTTGTCTGACACTGCACAGAAAATGGTTTGCGCTTAGAAGCAAAAAAATCTTGTTTTGCATGAATGACTAACTGGTGTCAGAGTGTGTCTGCACATGGCTGTGTCTCCTTTAACTACAGCGTGAAAGCGAGTTACTGGGGTCAAGGGTTAAATAAAGCCTGAACCAGGTGTAGTTCCCTGCTCCAGGTGCTGCTCAAGCCTGCAGCAGGTAAAGCATTTCTGTCCCTGCCATCAGCCTCCCACACACACGCCTCCCTCAGCCTGGGTGTCCTGTGGATCCACGGCAAGGGGATGGATGGATGGATGGATGGATGGTGACTGAGGAAATGGCATGTGGGAGGTGAGTGAACCCCCAGCTCAGGGGAGGCTGGTTGAAGAGGTGGATGCTCTGAGATCTTCTCAGGGAACTCCCAGGAGCCACCCTCCCCCTCTGTGTTCGGGGTTTTTAAATCAAATCCCCTTCCTGTAAGCCCATAGAGGCATTTTGTGGTCTGTATCTCCTGAGACATGAAAGCTCCTCTGCCAGCATCCCCAGGACTCTTCTCATTCCCCCTTACACCACAACACTCCCATGGCCCCAGGTGCGATGCAGCCCTGGTGGGAACCATTTTCCCATTAGTAGTGTCCTGAAAACCCTTACTGAACCATGGGGTGTGGATGCAAGAGGTTCATTAAAGACCAATCACGAGCAGTAATGAAGTGGCCAAGAATAATAAGGTTGTGCTGGGTCTTATTCTCCTGCAGTTGCTGCTGGAGCAGCTTGAAGCTCCAGAGCCCTTTCTTGCAAAGTGAAAAGAATACAATTATATCTAAAAATTAACACATAGGTGCAGATGACCTGCCCTCCAGTGCTGCTCCCCTTGCAGCTACAGTGGCAGTGGGTACGAGGAGCCACTGGGAAGGTTCAGGTGAGGCAGGAGACTCTGTGGAACCCCCCTCAGGGCAGGGATGCAGACTAAGAGCCCGGCTGAGCTGGTGAAGCTGCTGGTGTGGTAAGATGAGGTTTGGGCAGATATTTTGGGGCAAGCTGGTGCTGCTCTTGCCCAGGAGTGGGGCATGGAGCTGTTGATCAAGTAGGCAGGGGGAGAGCAAATCCTTCTGCTGGGGAAGCCCCAGATGAACTTCGCTGTTGCATCATCTGGACACAGGGTTGAAGACCTGTGCCCTTTATCATCTTTGAGCAGACAGGACCCAAAGGTATTTTATTAGGGTGCTTTCCAGGCACACACCACTGTGGCAGGATGAGGAGCTGACTTGGTGTACACAGCGTGGGGGTTTCTAGCTCACAGTGTTCTGCTCTCAAGTCCTTGTATTGCATTATTAATACTATTTGTCAAGGTTGTGTATTCATTTTCCCAAATGTGAGTTGGCCCCATGGGCTATTCAAGGTGTGCTAAGAAATTAGTCGTATTCCTCCCTGCTGATAGCTTGTTAGCTGGGCAGAGCTGGTGTGCTTGTGCCGGGCATGCTGTGTGAGCAGGCAGAATATTCACCTGAATAAATATTCCTCCACTAATGAGAAGTAGCTGAGAGATGCTTATTTTCTTCTTCTTCCTTCCTCATGGGATTTATTTATTTACTTCTTACTTTTTTCCCCAAATTGACAGTCAAACCTACCTAGAAAAAACAGCTTTTTTCCTTCTTGTTTTCCTTGTCCAGCTTTGGGGTCTTGGTAGGGTCTCCTTCACCCCACTGCAGCACCCTTTGCTCCACCAGCTCTTTGTGCCCAAGAACCACAGCAGCTCTTTAACTCTTCTTTCTGCAAACTGGCTGCACCACAGCTGTCCTGGACAGAGGCAAGCTGTGACTCCTGGGCAGGGAGCGGGGTGTCCCCAGGGTGTCCCCAATGCCCCAGCTGCTCCGTGGGTGCCACCACGGCTGGGATGCTCCACTGACCTTTCCTGTGTGCACGGCAGGGTTTCTGTCTATAGCTATTGTGTAGATGTCAAATCCCAGCCTGTTCCCATGGATACAGTAGAATGTAGAGTGAGAAGAGCTGCCTCGTTGCTTTATCTTCATGTAGGGTTTTATATACCTCAGATTTTGGGTTCTGGTGGCCTCAGTGGGCAGTGGCTATAAAGGGCAGGAGGTGGCTGCAACAATTGCCCTGTGTGTCTTTAATTGCAAGCCAGTCTCCCAGATGTAACCCCTCTTTTCACACCACTTTATCTTCAAATCTCTGGTCAATTCGGTCTTTGTGGAAGCAAGATTCTTTTTCATTACTATTACAATTTGTAACACAGGAAAGCACTATTTCCACAAAAAAAAAAAAATTAGCCTCTACTGTGTTGCCAGATTCTATCCCAAGGGCTGGATTTGATGAATAGATTGACTCTAACTGGATATTTTCATGTCTTGAGCAGTTTGCACCGTGATGTTCTGAGGACTCTGTCCAGCGCTTTTAATCAAACCACCTCGGAACTCCCCAAGCCTCATCCCTCTCTCCATTTCCGGTGAAAGGAGAAGTATTCACACAGAAACTGTGATTAATATGCCTTGAAAATACGCAGCACCAGCAGTCAAGGTTATTCCCCAAAAGGCCATCACTTTTGTCACCGGCTCCGGACAAATCTCCTGGCTGTGATGAGATGCAGCTGCTTTTAATCTTTAATGTTAGGATAGCGTGCGTTCATTTTCTTAGAGGCAAAACAAATGTGACAGGGGTGCAGAGAAGGTGTTCCATAGCTTGTGCTTATCCCGGTTTTGCAGCTGCTTAAACTGAGGCTGCTGCAGCTCCATGTGCCCAAAGGGCAGCACCAGCCGCGTCAGGTCCTGGTTAAGCGGCTCATTTTGGATCAAAGTCACTCTTACCTCAATTAGTCCCAACCACCATCAGCACCTCTGGATCTACATGTAGATAAATCCCCAGACCTGAGATTCAGCTTTGTTGCTAATTAGCAAAGTATTTAGGCACGTGCTGAAGTCCCTTGGACTCCAGCAGGATCCACCTCGGAGCCAAAATTAAGCCCAAGCAAAGTTCTGCTGAACAAGAGCTGCCTTTGTTTAATAGCGCTTGGTAGTTGGGTTTCGTGTATCCTGTAGAGGAGCTGGAAGGCACAAAAGAGGAGACAGTACAGAGACATAACCATAAATTTATTATTTTCTACAGTGATAACACTTTTAATGAGGTTCACAAAAATATAACCCTGAGGCTCTCACATCTGCCTGACATCCTGACACGCACCAGCTTCCCGCTGCAACTGCAGGGGAAAACCTGCCAAGGAAGCTGAAAGGTGTTATTTAATTAATAACAGCTAATTTGAATACATACTGAAATGTCACTCTGCTGATCCCAAGGGGAGTGTGGGGAGTTCACCTCCGTGGGAAAGGGAACACGATCGGTGTCATGCGCAGAAGGAGCAGCAGAGTCTGTCCTGTCAGTGCAGGTCAGATCCTGCTCAATTCTGTGTGTTTAATAAGTAAATCTATGGCATTTAGATTTAGCAGAACTGAGTGCTGTGGGGGCCTTAATGCTGGCTTAATCTGCCTCCAGCTCGGCTCATCAAAGGCTGCTGAAGTGAGGGGATAAGAGAATTTGTGGCACTAGCCAAGGCTGTGTAGTGCCCATCCAACGTCTTAAATTGAGATAATGTGGCTTTTAGAGCCTTGCTTCTATGCTAAACAAGCTCAAATATCTGAGTGAGAGCTCTTGATTATCCTGGAAAAGTAAATTGTGCTTTATTTTAGCAGAAATTACGGGGTCTGTTTCTGGAGAGAGCATCCTCAGCTCCTGCTGCACTTAAACTTTGGGGTGACCTGTGTTTGTCCAGGACAATAGGAGTATCTATTATTTAGTGTTATTATTCATAATTTAGATAAACAGAGAAGGTCTCTCCAGCAGTGCAGAACACATACATATAAAATCCCCATCAAATTATTTATTTCCATATAAATTATGTACTGTCAAAACTGTTCTAGTGATCTGAAGGTTAAAGGCTTCATCATGGAAATGTAGCAGCTCCCTGTCATCTTGATCAGAATGTGATTATTTACAGGAAAAAAAGCATCGTAGTGGCTGTGGGTTTCCTACTGATCTGCTTCAGCAGCCCTGTCTGACTGAGAACAGCTGAAATACATGAAATAAAACCACAAACCTATGGTTGTTTCATCTTCCCATAAAAAGTAGGTCATATCCCCAAGTGAGATGTATTTTATTCATGTAAATACATTTTTACAATTAAAAATGCAACAAAAACTATGTTCATATCAACAAAGCTGAGCCTGGTGAAACTGGGTTAGGGCTGATGTCAGGGCCTCCTTGGGCAAAGCCTTGCTGATGGATGATCAGCTCCCTCACGCCTCTACTGTGGGCACAGATCCTCAAACCACATATTTTGGAGCAGGAAAGTGAAGCAGAAGAAGAGTGAAAGAGCTTAAAGCTTTCCATATTGAGTTCCATATAGGAATAATTATGGCTGCTATTTTAAGAAGTTGTTTAATAATGTTAAACCGATGACAGGCTGAGATTATAGCCCTGCCACCTCCATGCTCCTGGGGGCTTTTTCTTCCCCACTCCCACCCCACAGTCAGTTCTTGTATATTTGCATTTTCCCAAGCCAATTATTGTGCTCCAAAGGCTCTGGACCAAGCTGGGAATCGCTTTGCACAAGGGGAGAGGACAAGGCATAAGCCCCTCTCCTGGTGTGTATCTGGAATTTGCTCAGCAGCAATATCTGCATTGTCATTCAGTCCAGGAAAATATTTTAGGGTAAGTCAGAGCTGCTTCTGGGGCTGAGAGGTCACCCCAAAGGTACCACCCTGCATGTGTGGGGCTGCAGACTTCAGGAAAACACACCTCTGTCTCAGCTTTCCTATTTGTAAACCAGAAACTGTACCCTTGATTGGCAGCTTGGCACTTTGGGACCTCTGGATGAAGTGTGCTGCCCCTAGCATGCACACAGATAATTAATGATTTTTTTCTGGAGGTTTAATGTCTTGTTTGTGCTGCATGGTGATCAGCACTGAGCTCCTCCTCACAGGATGCTCCCTCCCCAGTGAGGGGCCTGCAACAGAAATTGGAGCTGCTTATTGAAACTGCCCTGACAGGGATGTCAGGGCTCTCCTAGGGACATGCATAACCAAAAAATTAGAGCCTGAAACAGAGGAAGAAGAAAAAAATAAGCTAAAAAAAAATGGGACTTTCTGCCACATTTTCCTATTTTTCTGGTGTTTCATTTGTAATAAGGGGGAAAAAAAAGAAAGGGTTTGAGTGCAGCTGGCTGTTGTTTAAGAAGGAGGGTAGGAAAGTGATAGCCTGAAGTTCCCAAGGAGAGGGATGTGGGCTCATGTCGGTGCCTCCTCTGAAGCCATCACTGGGCCATTAATGGCCAGAAGAAACCTTATATCCTCTCTTTTCTCAGGTCTGTCCTTGTTCAAAGTGATGTCATCAGCTGGGATTCTTTTGGTTGATTGGTTATTTCTCGTGATGCTGGGGGTAGAATTGTCCTTTCCACACACATCACCTTTTTCCAGCTGGCAAGGAACAGCTGTTTTCCTGCCCCATGCTGGAGCTGCACAAGGAAAAAGAGATTAGGAAGATCAAAATGTAATTTCAAGTAGTGTGAAAATAGATCTGTCAACCTGGCCTATTTGCTTGAGGGTCCTTGGGCTGTGTTTGGTTGAGTTTTTTAAGGTTTCAGGAAAGATGCTGGAAAATAAATTAGGTTTCATTTAGCTCAGAGTAACAATTAAAACTTGGAAAGATCAGGGCCTGTTTAGGCAAATCAATTAAAAGATTGGCACATAAATTACGTGTACCTTCATCTTCCACTGTTCCTGTCATGCTGGGAGAACTTCAGACTGGGACTTTTGAAGGTGAGGCCACTAATCCAACATGTGTTTCCATCAGCCCACCCTACAACTGTCCTTCCTTCCTGGTCTCTAACCTGGGATATTGTGGGCTTCTCTCTCAGGAGGTTTTCTCCATCACCAGCTCCTCCAGCCTCTTTCATTTGAAGCAATTTTGTTCTGCATCTCCAAATTTATCCCCAGGAGCTTGAGGGAGCAGGCACACCCCACTGTCTGCTCACAGTGCTGAAGGAATCTGCTCATCCCACTCCAGGAGCTGTGGCTTTCCATCAGCGGGATAACTCTTGGGAAGGGCAGAAAGGTAAGAAGCCCTTGGGAAGTCCAGTCCCTGTTTCACACTCCCTCAGTGGTGGATTTAACCATTTTCACAATATACAAAGAAATTGGGAAAGGATTTTGAAAAGAATTGCTATTTAAAACAGAGAGAGCCTGGGGGGACCATGGACACAGCACAGAAGACACTGGAGACAGAAAGACATTGGATAGAAGGGGACCCTTCAGTCTAGAGGACAAAGGCTAGAGGAGCCTGGAATGGGACAAAATCCAACCAAAACTGTTAAAGAGGAGTTCCTGGTCTCAGCTTCAGCCCAGCAGCAGTGCTGGTGTTCGGGTTCTTGGGCTGTTCCCAGCATCCTGGACACACAATGGGGCTCGGCAGCAGGCTTGGGAACATCAGTGGCTGCTGTGGCATCCCAGCTGCAGCACTCATTGCATCAAATATTGATTATCCAAAGGGATGCAGGGAGCTCCCAGCCCGCAGCCCCCTGCCCGTGGGCCAGCAGGTCACAATCCAGGAAGCCAATATCAGATCTGTGACACCAAAAGTGCTTGGGAGGGACTTGACGGACCATCAGTGAGGCTGAGGGAAGGCCCCAGGATTGAAATACTGAAGAGCAGCCAGGATGATTCCCTAGTAACGACCTCAAGGAGGCCCTGTCCTGCTCTGAAGGCCCTATTTGGCCTCCAGCTGTGGCTGAAGGAGAGCAGCACCCAAACAGCAGCTGGGAATGATGATGGACAGACTCCCTGGATGGCTGGCAGTGTGGGGGATCAGCCAGGGCTGTGTGACAGCACCCAGCATCACTGAACCCCCGCTAGGGGGGCCTCCCTCCCCAAACACTCTGAGGGATTTGTTACTCCCGACAGGTTCTGTGCAAGGAGCTGAAGTGAAAGCTGGGATAAAACCTGCTCCTCGTCCAGGTCCAGGACACGGGGCCTGCGCTGCCCAGCACGTCCCTCCGGCTGCCGGGCTCCAGGGGCAGGGCAGGCTCTCAGCCTGACCCCTGTGCTCCCTGCCCAGGCTGTGCTGGAAATTCATGGCATTTGTTTTTTCACTGCAAACTGCCCCAGGGGACCTGGAGGCCAAGCGTCCAGCTGAGAGGTACCATCACCGCTGGGACAAGAGCAGCAGCCTGAGGAGCCCATCTGCCTGGCACGCTGGGGGAGTGACCCTTGCCAGCTCCAGAGCTGGCACTTGGTCCAGGCAGGGATGGATAAAATAACAGCTGGAGAATCCCCACCCATTCTTCCTTCGTGAAAGACGGAACAGGTTGTAAAGTTCACCCCTAATCCCAGAGATAGAAAAGCTGAAAATGTTTAAAATGTGGAGTTTTGAACACTTTCATGTTCCTTTTTCTTTTTACTTAAAAACATTGTGGAATGAACATGTGCAGCAGTTTCCATCCTGAACTGCTCATAGCTGGGAAGGGGAAACGCTGAGTTCCAGAGGGACTTCTTAATAATTTCCCCCCCCCCCCCTCCCCTTAGCAGAAAATGTCTTTTCATAGTCTGGAGCTGGGGGGACACTGGGGCTGGGGTGGCTGAGGGACGCCGGGGATGCCTCTCCCCGCAGCCGCCCCGCAGCCGCCGCCGCTGGTTTCGCAGCACCCTCTCCTGCTCCTACGGCGAAACAGCAGCCGGGAAGGCTGGGAGACTCCCAGAAATTGTTTTTTCCATCTCCACTGATCCTGTAAATGATCCTCACCGACCCTGAGCCCCACTGATCACATTTGGGAACACAGGAGGCTGAAAATGCAGGTGAAACTCTTTCTGGAGAGGCAACGGAGGGGGCTGCCCTCTGGAAATGATGCAGCTCCTGCAGAAAGGCTTTCATTTGTTTTTTTCAAGAACTAAAAGCAGAGCTCAGAGTCTTCTCTCAGGTGTAACTCGCAGAGGCTGTCAGGAATTTAATAAAGCAAAAATATTTTAAAACAACAACAAAACAAAAACTAAAACAAGAAAAATACTAGGGTAGGCTCAGATTTAAAAAATGTATATATGGATACTGCTTAAGAGCAGAAAGGAACAGCTAATAGGGGCAAAGAAAGTGTAAAGTCACTCAGCTGGTGACAAAATTGCTGTTTTGGGACCAAACAGTGGCCAAAACCTTCCCCATATCCATGCAGTGCTCCCGCTTTGGTCCTGCAGTGTCACAGCCCCAGCAGCTCACTCTGATTTAAACCAGACATGTCCCTGCACCAGCAGAAACCCTGGGGCTGCCAGAGGGGTGTGAAAAATGTAGTAAGGGAGACACAAACCATGAAACAACTACCAGAGACTGGTTTCTGATGGGCCTGTGGGTGGTTTCTCTGGTGTCTGCTGGAGATAGATTCCCGCAGAAATTCTTCCTCCGGGAGGGGCTTTAGTAGCCTCCTTCTCTTTCATCCAGCTGTTTGCAGTGACTCTGTAGCACTCTTACATTGCTCCAGCTGGGATCCCACATCAAACTGAAACAGCTCAGGAGTTCGAAAGGTGCAGAAAGACTCTGACCGGTCTCTGGACTATCACACACTGACCACACAAAGCAGGTTTTCCTTGGAAGGAATGGTAAAGAAAAAAACAACTGAAAGTTTTATAAATTCTTAGCAGATGGAGAAAAGGCAATACAGTATGAAAGGGCAGAATGAAGGACCCCTGGAGTACCACCAACGTAGTGCTGTGGCAGGGGAGATGCAGCACCTTCAAGCAAGCAAAGCCAAACAAGAATGTGGGCTTGGAGAAAGGAATCAGAAAGCACAGAAGCAAAGGAGCCACTTAAACCTGCACGGAGCAGAGAAGGGGGATAGCACCCAGTCCTGTGCCGGTGCTGGCAGAAAAGTGGAATCAGGGATTTTCTGGAAAATGGCGCCGAAGCCGTAACAGCAAATATCCAGGTTAAATACCTGGGCTTTCCTGAAAGCCTGAGAACCAACTGGTGGTGGTTTCACCCCTTCCAGCACAGATTCCCAGCCCTTCTTCCCCCACGTGGAGCATCTTGGAGCTGGATAATTGATTTTGTTCTGTATTTTCATCTCACTGGTTGCTCAGAGTACCACAGGAAACCCTCCCCGTGGGTGTCAGGACCCCACTGCCAGCTGCTGTCACAGGTGGTTACTGAAGATTTCAGTGGACCCGCATTTTCTGCTATGTAGAAGTGCTGGGTTTATGACATTCAGTAAAAGGGATCTCACTCCTGCCTTTGCTTAGACATTGAGGATACTCCACATTTACGCTATTGGACATGGGAAAGCAGAAAGCAAGCAGATGCCCCACAAGGGAAAGAGCCTGACATGGGAAATATCCTGCCCTTCTCTAGGTCCATAGCTCCAGGGCAGGAGCTTTATCATACTATAATGGTGCAGGTTTTTTATTCTGGCAAAGAGATGTGTCAATAAACACCTCTTTGGTGTGATTTCTGCCAGCTGAGCTTTGATTCATGTGGCCTCTGCAGCTACCTCGGGGATACAGCTACACAAAACACATGGATTTTGTTGCTAAGAGTTGAAAGCCTCAATGTGGACAGAACTGACCCTCCAATAAGTGCTGTCCTAATAAGAGCTGCCTTGCTCCAGCCGGGCTGCAGCACTGGGCAGCTCAAGGTGGGTTGCTCTGCTTAACCATGGACAGCCCGGACAGGGGGATCAGGGGAAACAATCCCACAAAATTACCTGGCAAAGGCAAGGAAAGAAGGAAGGAAGGAAGGCAAGGAAGAGGAGGGAAGATGGCACAAAAAATGTCCGTCCTGTGCAAGGGCAGGTGAATGCATCCTCCTGCATCTGCCTGCTGAGGACCAGAGCAAGGCAGGAGTAGAGAGGTCAGAATATTCCTTATAAATTAAGGATGTTCAGAGAGCAAGAATCCCCCTGAGTTTATCTGTTATTATTTGGAAAAGAAAACAAATGAAAGGGGTTTTTATTATTAAGAGCCTGTCTGAGGAAGCCAAAGACCTCCTCAATATCTGCTTGAATTATTAAAGGGGATGAATCATTAAATACACTTTGAGATGCAGTCACAGGAACCAGGATAAATCAATCCCCCAGAAAAAGAAGCATCAGCTGAGGGTCTTATTTTCAACTGCTCTTCAGAGCAATTTCAAGGTGTGCAGGTCAGTGCTGCAGGAGGGCACCTGCTTCCCTTGGCACCAATAACGCCTGCAGCACATGGATCTCAGGCCGTGGGGAAAGCTGCTGGTTTCTGTGCATCCATGGAGAAGCCAGGAGCTTGGCTTGAGAGAAACAGCAAACGGTGCTAAAGGAAAAAAACCCAAGCCTCAACTCTCAGCAATAAGAGAATTAGCCTGACAGATGGCTTGCAGAAAATGAAAAACTATCTCGGGCTTTGAGATTTGTGCTGACTGAGTCTCAGAAAGGAACTATTGCAATTAGCATTTGTGCCGAGTAATTGAGGAGCATTGAGAGAACCAACCCAATTTGCCACCATTGTCGAGCCTTCATTGTTCTTGATTTTGGGTTGGTGTTTTTTCATTTTCCCTTCAGTCACAAGTCTGGGGGCAGACAAAGTGCCGCTTTGGGTTTTGCCTTCCTGGGGAGGAAGGCAGAGCTGGGCCGAGCGCTGCCTGGGCTGAATGCTCATCCCATGGGCAAAGGTAGCGCAGCCTCCCTTGGGAGCGCGGGATCGTTCCTGCCTCGTTAGGCAGGTCCATCATGAAGCAAACACTGTGATTCATCAATATGGCTAAAGGCAGAGGGTGTGGAGCCGTGTGGCCACGTGCAGCTGTCATTTTGCATTGCCGTAACACAAAGCCGGCCCGGCCTTTCTCTGGGATGGAATTCCTGTCTCCACCAAATGCACCCGAGGAAACGCCTCCCCGGCACACGCGCTGCGAGTCATGGCCCTGGCACCCATCACTCATCTGTCTCCTTCTCTTTGGAAATCAGCCTTGAAATGCCAGTGCTCCTCCTGCTTCCCGTGTTTCTGGGCTGTGGCTGCGCCCCAGGCTCCGGCGCAGGGCATGGGCGAGTGGGGATCAACCCCAAACAGTCCCAAAACTCCTCTCACTGCTCCTTACATACCAGACCTGCCCACAGAAAAATGGGGGGATACTCTTCCATGCGAGTTATGTCCTTTCAGAGACAGAAGGTGGCAGACGAGGTTGCTCTGAGCGCCTGGAGAAGGAGCTGTGATATTACTCAGAAGTTGAAGAACACTGAATTTCCGGGTGGCTCCCACCCCCCAGGCCAGGGCAGCAGCCCTACGGTTGCTCTCACCTTTACAGGTGCTCTGCTATGGCACTGCTGAAAAAGAAGCCCCTCGCCCACAGCTGAGCTAAGCTGGGAAACAGGGCTGGGTTTGCTAAAGCCCGAGAATTTCTGTTGTGAAACTTATATTGGTTATTTGTTAGCTTTTAGTGGTTAAGCTACAGGCATAGCAAAGAACGGGGCAAAGCAGGATTTAATAAAATCTTTCCATTTATGACATTTTTCTCAGTGTTGGGGGTTTTTATGAGTTGCTCACATAGCCAGCATCTAAGAGACATCTGAGAACAGAGCAATGGAACTAATCCTGGCATGGCCCATGCAAGAAGCAACACATGCAGGATAAAACTGCCTTTTTTTTCCCCTTTGTTCGCAATGCGTATGTGCAGGACAGTAATTTTTTCCCAGTGCAGAAAAGGAGAAGACATCACTTCCCCATGGATGACTGCTCCAACTGCAGCACCCACAGCATCACCTGCAGCATCACCTGCAGCAGAAGGTCTCATTAGCGAGAAAGGGCACGGTGGGGCAGCACAGGAGGTGCCTCTCTCTACCTGCTGCCTCCTCCAGCCCTGCTCAAAGCCCTGAGCTTAGCCAGGCTTAGGTACATCCTGAGCTCAGCCAGGCTTGGGTACATCCTGTTCCCCTCACCTGCTGCCTGCCTGCCCTGGACAGCAGGTTTGCTCCCAGGCTCCAGGGGATTTCGTCCCCTTTAATTTGTGCCAAAGAGGTGGGAAGTGTGGGGCTATAAAAGCTCTGCAGTGAGCCCTGAGGCCCCTGTGGAGGGGAACAGTGGATCAGGTAAGGATCCTCCTCTCTGCTCCGGCATTGCTGCTTCCCAACTGAAATTTATCTTATTTTTAGACCTGATTTCCTCAGGAGCCTCTGCAGGCATCAGCAGAGGTCCCCTGCTATGCCCAGCAGTGCTGAAGAACCTGCTGGGGCTGCAGTTTGAGCCTCAGGAGAGGCTTCTTGCCTAGAAAATAAAAGTTAAACTGGGGTAGCAAACCCTGGATCCTGTGGTCTCAGCTGCTGCAAGGTCCAGGCTGTGCTGGAGTGTGTCATGGGCCTGATAAGAAGGAAGAGGGTTTGCTGGTGTGAAGTCTGTTGGCTTTAAAAGCCATATTTTAATGTTCCTGTCTTTAAAAAAAGAAAAAAGCTCTCCTTATATGTTTGTATATCTATCTGTCTATACATATATATATATATTTATGTATCAGGACCATGTGTGGATAAAGACAAGAGGTGTTGCACCCTGAGCAGGAGAAGGATGGGGGAGATAGGCTAGAGAGAATAATTATGGTCCTAGTGAGAAATACTTGAATTAAAATTACAAATGGGTTCCTCCAGCTCTCTGTCAGAGAATCCTGTGATCAGGTGGTAAACTCCTGAGTGGATAAACCCCACTGCTAATTCCCTCATCCATCTTTCACTGCAACAAATCTTGTGTTGCAGTCGGGATTTTCAATTTTCACCTAATTATTAGGCTGCAGGTTGATGTTACTCATCACCCATTCCCTCTGCTCTGGGACAGGTCTAAACTGTTGTTCAAAAATCATGTTTCAGACAAATTCCAGTTCTGAGGAGGATTTGGTTCAGCTGCCACCTTCCAGAACAGGGAATTTCAAGCTTCCAGGTGATGATAGAAAACTTCGATTGTGCTTTCTTTCCATACCAGGATACTTCAGTTTGTTTATCTATGTCTTTATCAAATTCAGAGGAAAGCCTTGAGCTTAGGGTAGAGCTGGATCCTTTGAGACCTGTGGGGAGTTTTTTGACCAAAAGCTTCAGTTTTTCAATGTTTCATCATTAGCATTATGAACAAATAAAGGTGAGTAACAAACCTCCCCTACCTAAGTGAGAGCAGTTATTGGTAGTTCCTAACAGTAAAATGAAAGATAACTTTGCTATATTGTAATTTCAGAAAATGAGTAGGCCATGCTCTATCTAGAGACAAACAGGATAGCAGCAGGGGTGTATCTCCTATTCCATTTCCTGCTAATATCCCATTTATAAGGAACACCTTTAGCTGGGAATTGTTTTCAAATGAGTTGCAGGGGTGCTGGCAAAAAGAGCTGTATTGCATTAATGTTCTCTTAAAGGTTCAAAACTGTTATGGAACAAAAAATTATCAATTCATGCCACTTCTTTAATGGGCTTCCTAATGTATACTTTAAAAAATTAAAAAAAAAAAAAAAAAGTGGATTGCAGAGTTTTCTTGCCGAGCTGTCGAGGCTTCTATCAGGAGCAGCTTCAAAGCCATTTTTCTTTTGCTTGTCTGGTGTGTCTAACTGAGCATGATTACTTTTTCCTAAATGAATAGATAATTTTGCCTTATTTATAAGTAGAGCACCAGGATTTTTTTGTCTGTGATGCTCTTGAGCTGTATCTCAGGATGTCTTCATGTAATGCACGTTCATTATTTAATGAAATTTGTTTTGTGGGGGTTTTTTCCTTCCACCTGGATTTGTTTCCGAGTCATATATTTTTGCCATAGAGCATTCAAACACACTTGAAATATTAATGAGGCAAGTAATGGCCCATTTCAATTGAAGTTTGCCATAATATGCAAGTAATCCTTCACAGGTCTCTGTTTTAGTAATGACGGTCATTAAAATGTCTCATTTTCTTCCCAGCCAAGGATTCTCATTGGGTTTTGGGGTGTGACAGTCGTTAGCTACACAGTGGCTGAACTCATTAAAAATGCTGGGAAAAGGGCTCTTGGTGGGTGAGTTATTGATATAAAACTGCTTTTCAGGCCACACACTCACTTTTTGGCCAAATTTCCAAGGCCTTCAATGAAAAGGCTGGATGCTGGAAAAACCCAAACTGACTCTTAAGGTGGTGAAATGCTTTCATGGCCATAATGACTTCTAGTCGAAAGTTTGAGGTTTTGCCACCCCAGCTTGGGCAGGTCTCTGAGCTTTTCCTGGGGCCAGCAGGGATTGGGGGATGGATGGAAGATGAGACTTTGCCTTCCCATGCCAGCCTCCCTGTGCCTTGCCCAGCCCAGCTGCTACCAGATTGACACTGTTAGTAGAAGGCCCCTGAGATGATGTTGCCTTTGGAGAACTTGACTGAAGGGTCAATGTGGAAAAAAGGGAGCACAAAAGCTGCCTGTGGAGCCCAACATCACTGGCAGGATGGCTCCTCGCTGCAGTGGCCAGCTCAGAAATGAGGGCAAGAGCCTCAAAGGAGGATGAATGGCTACAGAGAGCTCAATCTCCTGCTTTTACAAGCAGCTGTGTCAGAACTTTTGCTAAAGTCATGACTTTCCTGGAGCCTCAAACCTCTCAAAGCTGCCTTCCAGGAAATGCAGCTTCCTTTTTGACCCCAGAGGAGAAAAGAGGGTTTTGATTTTGAAGATGTTAAGAGGCTCAGCAGCTTCACAAGAGAATCCGTGAGAGCTTTGCATCACCTACAAACCCATTTTCCTTAGATCCCTGGCTTCTTTCAGGACTGTCAGGCTGTTCTGTGCTTAAGCTTTATTCAGACCTTGCAGAGAGAAATCTCTGTGTCTCAGTATGTTACTGTGAACATAGAGCAAAAGCTGGTTTGGGACGGGCTGGAAATGTGCACACAAGTCCTTTCCTGCAGCCCTGCCCATGGGTTAAGTCTGGCAGGGGCTCTGATGAGGGGTGTCCCAGCCAGCACTGGGTTCTCCAGTTGATAGACTGAGAAGTAAATACGGCTGGCTTTAAGCTGCAGAATCTGATGTCAACAGCATGAGCTGCTTGGGGAAGATTGATCGAATATTATTGACATAATTCAGTATATTGAATTACATATCAAGCCAGAGCTGTTCTGCATTTTGTGCCTGTTTTGTGAAGGCAGCAAGATCCCCTCCAGGATCAGGGTGTGTGGCTGGGGGAGCACTATCCCTCTGTGCTGAGCACCCCATCCCTTCCCTGTTTTCTGAGCAGAGATAGAAAGAAAAAGGGGAGAAAAGCAAGACGTGGATACTCCTGCTCCATCAGGGAAATTGGCTCTGAAAGTAAACAGCTACCCCAGGGAGGCAGGATTACGTCCAAATCCTGGGAACGTAAATCACTCTGCAGCAAGTGCTTATCTGTAAGGCCTGATGGGGAGAGCCAGGCACCTCTTCCAACTCCCAGCTCTGCTGCTGATTTGCAATGAGAACTTGAGCCTTGAAGGTACCTGGAGAGGCACATTTGTAAAAAAAGCCCCAGAGCTGAGGGGTCTGAAGGAGGAAAACCTTTAGATCCCCTGGAACTCTTGGAAACCTCATATTCTTGCAGCAGAGATCAGCAGCCGTCCTTTCCTTTTCCCAGAGCCACCAGCCTCAGGGTCAAGTGAGCTGCCATATTTCCTGCTTCTCCTCTCTTTTTTGTTCTCCATTTATCACTGCTGGCTGACTATTATGGAAATTATCATGGCCCTGGTACATAGTACGTGCATCACTGGGTCTGCAGAATTACTACAGGGATGAGCTGGCGAGTCACTAACGTGTTTGAGCTGGTAGTTTGGCTCCAAAATTGTTGTTATTTCTTAAGTTGCTGTAAAAGAGAGGGTTTGCCTGTACTCATGGCAGAGATGCAAACGCTCCATCTTTGTCAGAACTCCCTACACATGGACCTGGTTAAGTGATGTTTCCGTACTCCCCTGTAGAAAGGCAGCCTTGTCTTTCTGCTGGTGGACGTGGGCCTTGCCCTGGTCTCGTTCACACTGCTGTCAGCTGGATGTAACCCCTCTGAAGCCAGAATATATAATGCAGCTCCTTGCCACGTTTACATATTCTACTCCTTACAGCATAATTTGTCCTAGTTTTTTAAGCTCCAAATGCCTTCGTAGGAATTTCATTACAGAGCGCAAGTTTTGTCAAGTGCATTCTGCTAGTTTTGCTGGAGGTTGCTAAGCATAGTCTATTTTTTTCTGAATCCTTTGTACTGATAATTATATTTGCTCATGCCACACAAAAATTAAAATACAGCATGTAGGAAAATGCAGCTTTGTGTCGCATTCCTGGAAAAAAGATTGCTCTTGTAAGGGAAGAACTTTCTGTGCTAGGAAACCTATCTCTGGTGACTCTTGGGGATGAAAATGGGGACAATCTGAGGGTAATTTGGAGGATCTCAGCCTTCTTACCCAATGGCACAGCAGTCAGTGCTGATTATTGATTTCAACCCATCTGCAAGATGAACACCTGCTGTGCAATATGGCTCTGTAGCATTAGTTCTCCCTACATAGCTGGAGTAAAATCTCCATTGTTGACCTGCAAGATTGGGTGCCTGTTTGCTAAAATTGGGACCACATCCTACTGTGAAGTTAAGGGTTCTGTTGCCCTGTATTTTAAATACTCTGCCTTGACTCTTCAGCATTTCTGTGGATTTTAATGGGCTTCTTTCTTTCTAAGGAAATTTAATTCCATTACTAAATAATGCATTTGGCCTCCAACCTGATTTGTGCTAATTACTCACGTGCTGAATGGGCTTTAAATCTTGTTTGGAAACACTATAGGGCTTATTGTCTTATTAAAAGCACCTAATGTGAGCCGTTCTTTTTAAGAATGCAATTGGTCCCTAATGAAAACAAACAGATAATGCAATAATTTTTCACTAAACTAATTATCAGAGCAGAAGATGCTAATGTGTTCCGCCAGCTGTGTCCATGTCTCCTCGGTTAATGTGCAGCATGGCCACGGCTGCTCAGCAAGACTTTACATCTCTGCAAGCACAAAAAGGAGGCTGAATTTAGTTCAGGCTGTACCACCTCTGCCTGCACTTAGTGCTAATCAAGTGGGTTTTCTTCCACAAAGGACTTGCGGGGACCTCATTTACATGGATTCCTGAGAGGGTTGGATTTCTGGGTTTTCTGCTTACAAAGGTCCCAAGTACCCAATTCTCAAAAATTACATTACTTCAACTGTGTTGGAAATTGAGGTACCCAAAGTGAATGGCTGCTTGAAAATATCCATGAGATGTTTCTTCAAGCATTGAAATAGATCTCTGTGCACAAATGTGGGATCCTGACCACATGTGTGTGCAGGGGCTGACAAAATGGTCACAGAACCAGGCCTGACAGAGCTCAAGGAGAGCTTGGACAGTGCTCTCGGGTCATGGTGTGGCTCTTGGGGATGGCTCTGTGCAGGGCCAGGAGTTGGACTCGATGATCCTTGTGGGGCCCTTCCACCTCAGCCTATTCTGTGATTCTCTGTATTACTGAGAATGACCTCTCATTTTTAATTACCTGCAGTATGCAACAAGGGTGAGCTTTAAAAAGTAACTAAACAAATATGGAGGCTGCAGAAAAGCTGGTCCTAGATGTCCAAAGCCTGAAGAAAGCCCTGAGTGCTGAGGAAACTGTCCTTTCCTTGGAAGAAGAAAAAAATGAAGAGTGAAAGAAGTTTCACCTTGAGCAAATGTGACCACCGTGTGCTTCCCTAGCTCTCCTCAGCGCAGGCTACATTGAAAAAATTGCAGCTTTGGCAAGGACTGGGATTTGCCTGTCTGATTGTTGTTACTTCCCAAAACAAATAAACAAAACACAATTATCTTTGAATGTTACCCAGGCTAATGTGTAGAAGTGGCACTGGGGAGCGAGGAGAGTAGAGGACACCAGGCTAAAGTCATTAATTGGTAATGGAGTGTGTATATTTGTCAGCAAGATGCTCAGCTTGGAGAGTTGAACAAGAAAAAAATAAGCTGCAGAAAAACAAATGCATACCAAGCCTTGTCACTGACATTTATTTAACAGCCTGTCACAGAAAACAGCAGAAAATGTGGATCAAAGGTAGGAAAGGCAAGGAAGGAGCAGTTCGAGTCCAAGGCATCTGTTCTGCATTGCATCAGGGTTCACTTGTGGATTAGGGTACGTTCTGCCACATCGTGTTACATCAAGCAAGTTGTGAAATGATGGAGCCTAATGCAGAGTGAGTGTTGGGAATGGGAAGAAAAACAACAAGCCGTTGTTTTCTTATTCATTACTCGCCATGGGTTTGGGGGTTATCCAGGAACAGAGATACTGTTTTGAGGTGGAGAGTTAAGATTGCCAGGCTGTGCTTGGTAAGAGAGCCCTGCAAATTGCTTAGGGGATCTGATGTTGTTGTATTCTGCCCCCAGAACAAATCATGGTGGTAGGGGGGTTGGGTTTTCCTTTCTTAATCATTGGAAAAACCTTTACAGAAGAACCCTTCACTCTAAATTTTAAAAAAAATAAATGGTCTTCCTTCTTTTTAAGTTTTTTTCCTTCTTAGTCTCAGATCCTTTTACTGGCTGCACCTTCCTCTTTCTCAGCTCCTTAGGTTGGTCCTGCCCTATCAGTGGAAGTGCAGGGTGAGGTTCACTGGGTTGGTTTGGTGATGACGGTTGTGGCATTGCACTTCTCCACAGGGAATGCTGCTGGAGAGATACACGTTTCCCCTCTGGCCACCTAAGCAGAGGTGACTGCTGGCCCCAAAGGACCAGCAGAGGTAACTGCCCTCTGATGTGTTTTTGGCCAAGCAATGCGAACATGAAGCTTAACTGGATAAGAGATGGGAACAGCTGAGGGAGCAGAGAGAAAATGCCAGTTGAAAAATAAGCATTGCTCAGCTATCAACAGAATGAACTTGAAATTCAACACATAATTTTCATGTCTTTGCATCAGAAAGCAATTTGGGAAGGGAATTGATTTCAATTATTGGAATTTCTTCCAAAAGCTTTAAAGGCTTCCTTCCTAGCCAGCCCCAGTGCTAAGGAGATGAGTGATCAGCGAGAGAAATTGCAGCAAATAATGGAAGCAACTGGTTTATCATACTGTAGTGTGTTAAACAAAAGCTCTGTGTGCTGAGCAGCCTCTGAACATTGTTCCTCACACTGAGCCCATGTGCCTGCACTGAGGATGACTGTGCAGGTCTGGCTGGCAGCGAGGAGCTGCCTTGGTGACTTTCCACTTCCCCTCACAGTGCTGATGGAAGCAGCGGCCACCACGGCTGTGGCGGCCAGGGTTATTAATCACCTCCCCAGCTGCAGATCCTGCACCTCCTGGCCGTGCTTGCGTGCAGGAAATGTCACCTCCAGGATTAATGGGTATTGATGAACTTGCTTAGCAACCTCATCCCAGCTGGCAGCGATCCCTGGGGATGCACAGCTTCCCCATGCTCGGACAGAAACACCGACCCTGTGCAGAGCAGTGCTGGGCTGCAAGAGGGAAAGGAGGATGGGCTTGTGCCAGCTCTGTGTTTTGAGTCCCGTTTATGCTCTGTCTAAGCCCAGACTGGTGGCTCCAATACCCAGCTTTTGGCCAACCAGGGCCAACATCTTCCGTTTCAGAACGATTTCTCGTGTTTCATTAAACTGCTGGCTTTGGATAGGAATTGCAGCAGTAGCATGATCCACGTGCTGAGAGTGCCTCTGGAGACTCAGGCTGGGGATAATCACATCCTTTTCATACTGCTAATAATTAACTCTTAAAACAATTTACTAATGAATGTAGTGGCTTCTTTAAATGATGAATTGATATGATTTAACACAGCTATGAGATATGGGCTTGATGCAAGTATTACTGAGTGCAAATCCAGCCTGCATTATAGCCTGTTGAGGTCAGAACCTATTAGCCATAATTCCTCTTAGCCTAAATTCTCTTCATCTATGGAATACATTTTTCCTACAGAAATTATTCTAAAACCTTCAAAACCAGAGCTGCATGTGCTGTTATCATAAGGCAATGTATGCTGTCATTCACTAAGTGGAGGAGAAGTGTGTTTATGAAATCTCCAGCCAAAAATATAGTCTATATATATATAGTATAAAATATAATATAGTGTTACCTAATGCAGTAAGCTTATTGGATATTTTTGTTTAAAATGGATGAACCTTGTGTGCCTGAATAGATGAAATTATATTTCCTGGCAGAAAGTGAATTGGTTTAATCAGAGTAACGGCTGTTGAATGGGTCTAACATGGATTAATTGAATATGGAACTAGTTTTACCTGATTCTTTCTTTTAAGAGGTTTCCAGTATTTACACAACATAACTGTCACAGAAAGTTTAATTAGATATCTGAGATCTCCCAGATCTTGTCAAATTAATTTCTGAACTCTTGACATTTCTGTGACAATACTGTCCTAATTCTACTTGTAGCATGTTCCTAAGACAACTCTAATAACTAAGAGTCATGTCTGACAAAATAAAGACAAGCTGTTATTTCTCTCGAAGAGATGACAGTTCCATTTTTCAAAAGCAAAGGGAAGGCTGCTCACCGTTTTACTTCCTGCAGCAGCAAAATTTCCAGGCGTGGGACTGGCAAAACAAAGAGTTACTTGCTGTAGGTGAAGGGTTTTTCTTTGCATCCAACCATTGCGCTTGGATAGAAAGGTCAGGTGTGTCAGAGATGGTTAAGGCTTTGAAGAAGACAGATGTGTGTATGCAGAAAGAACATAAAGGGGATTGGAATAGCTTAAAGGAATAAGCAGAATTGGAAAGATCTGGGCTTTAAACTTGGTTCTGCTATTGAAGTCATTGTTAGTGCTCTCCCCAATGGATGAAAAAATGTCTTGGGGGTAAAAAAGCAGAAAAAAATGAAATATTAAATGTATTTTTCCAGCTATCTCAACTGCTGGAATTATAAGAGTGCAAATTACTCCAAGCTTTTAGCAACAGAGTAGAATCAACTTGACCTTTCTTTCCTCTCCAACCTTGTTTTGTCTTCAGCTCTGGGTTGGGATTGTGGGGACAGGTGCTGGCTGAGCTACAAAAGTGGCGGGGGGGAACAAAAAGGTGTCCTGCAGGCTCCAAGCCCAGAGAAGTCTGGAGAAAGAGAGTATGTGTGCAGGACCTGGCTGTGCTCTTATTCTCAGCCAGGCAGGTTTCTGTGCAATAATTGAGCTGGGCTAGCAATCAAAACCTGCTGCCATCCACAGAGGGAGGGACCCCTGTAGTCCCCCAGCCTGTCCCCACAGAGTGTGACAACCACCGCCCTGCCTGGCACCAGGATGGAGAACAGCAAAGCCCTGTGCAATCCCAGCCCTGCGTGAGGGGTTTTCCACCTTTAAAATATCATTTTGTAGGGATGGTGTTGGAGCACTTGCTCTGCCTGTCACTAAACCCACGAGATCTGTGTGGGGTTTGCTGCATTCCAGCCCCGCTGATCAGCCCAGCTCTGCCTGGGGAACCCTCACACCCTCCCCACCTCCACAAGGCTGCACAGAACAGTAAATAAATCATCACGCTCAGTCTAAACAAGAAGAAAATCCCCAGCACATAATCAGTTTGTTGCAAATGGGGATGGATTCTATCACTTTCTTCAGTGAGGCTGCAGTCCGGGGTGGCTGTGGGTGTCCCGCAGCAGCCAATACTCATTAAATAATCCTGCCCACCCATGCTGCCCCATTTGGTTCATCTGCCTCCACAGTGTTCCATCAGGGACTGATTTGGGAGATTGAAAAGCTGCTACATCTTCTCATTACCCCTGTAATGTCCCCTCTGAGAGGGTATTGGAATTTCTGGTCTGTCACATGTAATCTTCACCATGCCATATTTGCCACTTCTATTTATTTTCCATTTTAATGCTTGTAACACTGGAATGGACTTTTTTATAGAGGCATTACTATTACGGGGAAAAAGTCAACATCTGCCAGCTCTTGCAGTAGAGATGCTGTGGGTTTTTTTTTTCCTTGCTACCTAGAAACCATTGTGTTAGTAGAGATCTGCTGGAATGCTTTCCTGTGAAAAATGTAAAAAATCCTGTGAAAAGGTAGAAACATTTATGTTAGAAATGTTCACCTATATAATGCAAAAAAAAAAAAGGGAATGGGGTGGGGTGGGGGAGAAGAAAAAGGGACAGGAGGAGGGATAGGATGGGGAAGGATCAGATGTTCATATTTTGGATTTCTAAGTTCCATGTAAGAACATGCACATATTTCAAGAAAAGGGGGCACTTTTGGCAAAAAAAACCAAAAAAACCCCAAAAAAACCAGTTGAAGGCATGATTTTCCTTTGAAAAATAGAATTAAACAGGACAGTTTTAATGAGTTTAATCATGAAGTCTGACAGTAGATGTTGACCTGGTAATGGTTCTCTGCTATGAGAAGATGGGTTATTTACAACCAGAATTACTGCTGCTATTTTTCATTCTACTAAGTAAATTATAGTAGAATTATTCACATGATACCATTGTTGTGTGGAGCTCAGTAGAAAACTAATTCCTTTCAGCTTTTTGAAACCTCATCCTCATTCTTTAGCAGTTTCCTCATAGATTACAAAAAAAAAAATGTCTGGCTGCATCCACATATATGTGATGAACCTAAAAGACTTTCTAGAGATTTATCTATTGAATTTCCTACACAGAAGTTTAATGGATGCACCACAAAACAGCACATTATTTATTTGTTAATTGAATTGAATAATTATTCAATTGAGTCTTATATGTGTGGATTTTTTTCTCCATTAGGAGAGCTCAAAGTACATGGAAATGCTGTAGGTGTGTTCCAGCCCTTTTTTGCACAGATCACTCAGAAAATAGTGTCTTTTTAATAGCAATGGCAGTAACCATCTAATAACCTGCATTAGAAAGGCTCTAACAATTGGCAAGCTGTTTTCTGGTTCTCTGTGTTAAATATTTTGTCAAGGCTTTTCACAGCTCTGGCTGCTGCAATTCCTTGTCTTTCTCCAAAACTCATTTTCCTTTTGAGCTGATGAGACTTTTCTCTTGGGCAGAACCTCCTGTTTCCTGGATGCTCTCTGGCAGCCCTTGAGAGCTGTGTTGTGCCAGGGCAGCATCACCCCAGTGCCATCAGCTCTGGAGGGCATGGCCTGGAATTGTCCTTTCCATACGCAGGATGGGGAAGCCAAAGCAGGAACCCAGGGACTGGAACCACATGGCTTTGCCCACCCCACCAGGGCATGGGGCTCTGCTGCTCCTCAGATAATCTGAACTACCCTTGCACTTCCAGCTGATGACAAATCAGTGCTTCCCTTGGGATGAGGGAAGCATTGGGCTGGTCTCTCCCAGCCTTGGCACACCCCATCCATCACAGCAGGAATGCTGGTGGCACTGGAGCTCAGCCAGCTCAGCACCAAGATCCCTGAAGGGTTGTGAAGTCCCACCAGAATCTCTTAATCTCTTCTACATTCTTCTAATTATTTTTCTGAGAAGAGTTTCTCGATGGGGAACAGAGAAGGTCATGTTGGTTCAAGGTGCTTCTGAATTTTATTCTTTTTGACAATTTTAAGATGTTTTTCTTTGGTTGCTTTTGATTTGGTTCATATATTGATTGCTGTCAAAAGCCCTCTTACAGAATTTTCTGCATTTGCAGTTTATTGCTAAATGTCTATTGTAGACCTCTTTGACTCCCTCAAACCCCACACCACCATGGGGGAAGAATTTAAACTCAACCTACAGGTGCTACCAGCTGGATGTACTTAGTCACCGTGTTGAGCATAGAAACTTCAGCTTAAACTGAACCAAGTTTAAACCATTTTACATGTGGCATTACCAGGATGTAAAGTGTTACTGGTCCTAGCAGCTTTTCCTCCAAAAAACATCAGAGTCAATATTGGGTTTTCTTGGAAAAGGAAGGGGAGGAGAGGAAACCCCTGGGACCTTATGCTGATTAAAGACTGTCCCAGCGAGTTTATGGCTCAGCCATGGAGTAGGTGTTTGCTGAGTGAATAAGTGTGCCGTGACCTGGCTCTGAGCAGACAGGCAGCATCTGAGGTGTGAAAAGAGATAAAAATCAATATGTACACCATTTACTCAGCCCAAACAAAATATTTCATGGAGACATTGGTGTGGCTTTAAGAAGTGAGAAATTACAGTTCCAGAGCAATGTGGACAGCAAGGCTTCATGGAATTCTGCTGGCTGTATTTACAGCTCACTTAAAACACTGTGCCAGGGTGTTCTGTTATTATTGCTACAGCTTTTCTTCCTCTTCTTCTCACTGCTTCTGTCACATAATGGTCTGGGGAAAGGGGTCTCTGCCACTGCATGTACAGTTGCTAAATGAGGAAGAGGTGAATGGATTCTTCCAGCATTTATTCCACCTCAATTAGCTCGTGAATTGGGACTGGGTTTAAAGTTCTGCTCTTCCTCTTGGCAAAACTCCCCCTTGAGTTTTCCTGTTTCTCACCACCCACCTCCCCTCGCTTGCTGATTTCTCTATCTGGAAAAATAATTACATTGAAAATGGAGAAGAGCAATGGAATGCGAAATCCTTGTCAGAGACAGGCTTAAAGCCTTTCTGTTTAGATAACCTCAGTCCAGTTAGGAGCCTCCCAGCAAAGCTCTGACTACCTGGTTCAACACCCATCTTCCAAGTGTGATTCTATGGAAAAACAGCTCTTCAGACTCATGTTACAAGCATCTGATCAAGAGCAGGTTTCTGATAACTCGTGCTCAGCACCAGAGGTGTGGTTCCAGATGATCCAAAAGGATTTCCTGGTCTTGTGTAGAAAAAAAGAGCCAGAGCACAGGGAAGAGCAGATAAATCCACTTGTGGCTGTTTGTTCTATCCCTGACCTCTCAGAAGTAATGACTAGCTGTCATTTCACCTTCCAATTTCATTTTTTAGCAGGCTGAATGTTTATAAAACTTTTTCAAGGGAGTTGCTGGAGTGTGCTCCTGGAAGACCATCTCTCTGGTGAATAATCGGCTGAAATTCTAATGAGAAAATCCTTTCAGTGGCCAACAGCCTTCCTACTCAAATGCTGCATTATCAGCTCCAAATTATTCAGACAGATCTGAGGAATTTACTTTAGGCAGCTTAGGAGATAAATTCAATGCAGCAAGTTATCGTGATTGATTTAAGTATTTAAGACTTATCCTAAAAACCTGTTTTGCTCAATCCGCCTCCTAACACACTTCCATTGAAGCCCCTTTTTTTCAGGTTAAAAATCAACCTGAGTGCAGCAATTTCCCTCTCATCGGCCAGGGGTGATTCTCCTGCACCCTCTGGGGCTGTGGGTGATGCAGTGCTTCAGAGGCAATGAGCTCCCCACAGATTGCCTAATTTTTTACACTCCTGTGACTTCAGCCATGCTGCTCTACAACACCTTCCCCCCTGGGTCTGAGAGGGAGCATTTGTTCCAAAGAGGATTTACAGATTTATTTGTTAAAGGCCATTAAAGAGACTAATGTCGCTGTGTTTGTAGGAGATTAGGAGCTGGTGCCCAGGAGTGCTGGCAGGATGTGCACACACACGTGTGGGCTCAGGGAGAGCCCTTGGAAACGCCAACCATCACCGGGACATCCCACTCCCTGTTCCATCTCCTGGGCTGGCTGCAGTTCATGTAGGGTTGTGTGGAGTAGCTCTGGGTGTGTGTTTGTACAGCATAAACAGGTGCAGAGTTGTTTCTTAGAGGTGGCTCATAATGGGTGGAATGAGAGAACCTCACAGGCATTTTTTTTCCCCTTCTCCACCCTCCCCATCATTGTACTGTATTCCCAAGGAGAATTTGTATTTCCCTCTGGACGCTGCCCCGAGAATGAACCAGCTCATTCCAGCAGTGCTTTGTCTGGATGAATACACACTCAGCACGTCTATTTCTCCAGCATTCAAAAGATAATGATTTTTTCACTGCCCTCTTGGCAGGTTTCTTGTGCTAGAAACTTCCATACTGTCTCATCAGGACACTCCTCTCAAATCCTTTGAAGTATGATGCAAAATCAAGGCTCCTATTAACCACTTGCTCTTTCTCCCATTCCCTTTTTAACACCTTAAACTCGCAAGTAATCCCTGCTCACGGGTTTAACTCCTACTCCAGGTAATCTTTAATGTGCCATTTGCCACTGCAGTGAATTTCCTTGTGCTTAGGACAGGGACAAGGTAGAACTTGAGACATGGAATTGCATGACAGGTAACAGACACTGTGAACTTTAGATCTGTGTGACATATGCAATATTAGTTCGTACTGTAGCTGGATGTGAATGCTATTGATATTAAATATCTTTCCAGGAGGGCTGAGTGTTTGAAGGACAAGCATTCATAATTTGCTTTGACATTTGACATGATCAAGCAAGTAAAGGAATAAAATTGTATTTCTCCATTGTCAAAAAGATAATGAGTTTCATAACTATTGTTATTATGGGAAAAATAGAGCCTATGTAGTGTAAAATGTGTGAGAGCTGCTATATATTCTTCTATAAATTGTGTATATCATGTTCTTTTGTTGGTCCTATTCAAACACAGCATGCCTATCCTTTTTAATTTTCTGGTTTGCTGTGCAAGTCTCCAACAAAAAATATTTCTTTTTTTTTAATGAAAAAGTTTTTTTGAAATTATTTATAGAAAGAGCATGGCTGTCATCGAGTCTGTCTCATCATATCGTTCTTGGGTATCAATTTCTAGGCTCAGATGACAAACCATAGCAGCTACTTTTCCAATAGCAGCATCTGGCTTCCTGGCAAACTCAAAATGCTGTTATCTGGAGAGCTTCAGAGTTGCTTCTGAGCACATTTTATTTGTTAGAAAGCAGTTGTGTTGCTTTGCTTCCCATGACTAAGGCAAAGCATATTTAATATATTAAAAGGAATAATAGAATCGAGGCCAAGCTGTTGTCCCTCAAGTGGAAAGAAATGACAATATTTTTCCTTTAAGATGACTGTTTGTTCAGCTCTGAAGGACAATCTGAAACTCTTTGCCCTCATTCCAGATGCTCTTTTAAAGGTCTAAAAAAGAAATTCAGCCTTATAGCACCTCAAACAAAATTCAAGCTCACCCTTTCCTAGACTGAAATGCGATGGTGACTTGTCTGCCAGCCTTGCTGGAAGAGGAAGACCCTCTACAAAGAGTGGGGTCCTCAAAGGTGAAAGACACAATGTCCTTGCAATTTATGGGGAATTGTAATAGAAGGAATAGGTGAGTCTGTGGGTCAGGTTCTGTGCCATCCCTGAAAATGAGGGAATTCAGTCTGTGTTTCACCACAGAATTTATGAGCTTGGTAAATCATTTGGATCCAGCTCTGCAAAGATCTCCTAAGGTAGTTCAGTAGGTATCATGATAATCTGCAAGATGTGATCCAAAATACATGAAAATACAGTTCCAGGAACAATTTTTGTAGTACTCCTTCTTAAACATACCTGTGACCCACTGACACCTTCTGCCACGTCCCAGATTCTTGCAAGGTTCTGTGCTCAGGCCGGGCATGTGAGGCTCTGCTGCTCATCTGAGGGTTTAATCAAATCCCACCACTGCCCTGGGGATAAAAGGAGATTATCCAACACTGTACAAAATGTATGAAACATCAAGTTCTCCATACATAGCATAATCTGAAGGAGGTTATTAAGGATAAGTTTTCCCCAGCATCAATCAAATTAGATAGGAAAGACACCAAGACCCATAGAAGATGACAGTCACCAATGATATAGATGTCCTTATAGTTTTAGGACATTCCTAGATGCTAAAATTCATTCTCACATGCACAGAGCTAAAAGCTGAGAAAGAACAAGGGAGGGTGAAATACCTGTTCCAGGTTTTGATGATGGTGGGACTGTATCTACATCAAAAGCCCTATTTAATTGAAGTGATTATTTTCATTCTGAGAAAGAGCTCTCTCAAGTTCTTCTTGAGCAATTTCCAAAAGTTTCTTTCAGTAAAATTCTAGTGTTATTTTTCTAGATGATAGATTAAAAAAAAAAAAAATCCTAATCTGTTAAGCTCAATATGTTTGACACTTAGCAGCAGTAATGCTAAATGGTAACATCTTGCAGTTTTCTTCTGACACCAGTGGTGTCTCTGGGGCAGGATTTTATTAGTGACAGCTCTCACTGAATTCAGTTAAAGCCAAAGTTTTGTTTCCAAAGTAACTGTTATTCAGTTCAGAAATAAAATGATCAGGCACAAGATTTCATTTAAAGCTTTGAACATCAACGTTGAGGAATCAAAACAATTCTGTTTCAAGATTCTGTTTCTCCAGGGTAAAAATTATTTCTGGGTTTGGACTCTTGTCCTTTCACGGTGTCGTGCTGAATTACAAGGAGACGCTGTGGGGCTTTCTCTTCTCATTGTCCTGAGCTTCTGCCTCTGGTCTGATCTTGGAACAATTGGGTCTTAATTCTGATTGAGGATGGAGGAGGCTACTGCAGTGCAAAACACCCTGCCAAGGCTGCTCTGCTGCTACATTCAATGGCAGCTTTATAAGGCTGTATCATAAGCAAAGCCTGCAAATCAAAGGTGACATGGTGGGCAACCTTTGCTGCATGCAGTGGGTCAGAGAGATTTTGTGTTTAAGAAAAGACTACACGCTTTTCTGCTGTTGAAGAGCATAAGCACTTTTGCCTTCCTTCCGCCACGAATGGAGATTATTCAGTGGTTGGATTTAATGAATTCAAAATCCTTAGAAAATCACTAGAGCCAGACATCAGTGTAAAATACTCCACCAGCTTTCGGTAGTGGAATATAATATTAGCTCTCCCACAATCTTCTTCATGCATTTCAAAAGAATAGAGAACATTTTTAAACTAAAGAAGATAGCTTGGGCAGAAAATTATTGCCTGCCTTGGATGCTGCTCTGTAACCCTTCAGGAGCCTGTGTTATTTCTCTCGGGGCTGGAGAAACAGAAACAGATGTCTTCTTTGCAAAAATGGGAGGGGAAGGAAGAGGAGCAAGATATTTTATTAACAAATTCTGTTAATGTGCTGTTACCTTGGACAGTCAATAGAAGTGATGCTGCAGGGCTGGTGGCTCTCAGCCCATGGAAACCCTGTTGTTGTGTGTCCCCTTTCTGCTGGTGGAGGCTGCTGAGAAGCCACCAGAACAACCACCACCCTCCCTGTGTCCTGTGGAATGTCTGGACTGGGAGTGCTCAAGGAGGACGTTTCAGTGCTGTGTGGAATCCCTGCTCCAGGTACAGCCCACCCAGCCCTCCCCCTCCCTCTGCTCCTTGTTGCGGAGAGACAGCCATAAGCATCTCTGCCAGCAATACTGTAATACAAATAAATAATATTAATTAAGGCTTGATAGGTTTAAAAAACTATGGAAATAGCTTCTCTCCCGCTGTTCCAATATCTCATTTCCCCACTCTGTCCAAACCCCCAAAGCCCAGAGGCACAAACATATATTTCAAATGAGAAGTTTATTGAACCTCATTAGACTTAAATGCTCAATCCAGTTTTTCTGAACAAGGTTTCTCTGCTTTTGAGTTTACCTGATATCATTCTTCCATCCCTAATGGAGACATTCATTTAGAAAGTGATTTTTGCAAAGGCACTGATACATCTACAAACCACAACTGAAAAGAAAAGCATAATTTACATTTTTAAACCAAGCATCTGACTTTGGAGCTCTTCTGTGTTTATAGGCTTCATGCCTGTGCAATTCGCCGAGGTGTCTGTGAAATAAAGACCAGTTTTTAATTTGTATTTGCTTTTTGTTCTCCCAGTTTTTTTCTGAAAAGGACGAGCAGCTGAAAAGCCTCTCTGCGTTGGTATGCTGAGCATTGGAGTCACACAAGCACCTGCAGCCATCCACGCACTGCTTGGCAAGAGCACTGTATTTCTTGAGGTTTGTAGCTCTTGTCCTCCCACTCCCTAATTCATATACATAAAACTGGTGTGCTGCCACATTCCCTCCACACAAATGCATTAGCTGATCAGGAAGCCTTCCCATTCATCTGGCTTGTCACTTGGATGAGGTGGAGGCAGGACCGGCTTGTCAACTCGCAGTGATGAGAGTGATGGGTGGAAGACAGGATAACGCGACAAAAATGGTGTCGATACTTCTCCCCTTGGTTTTCCAAGGGAAAATATTTTCAGGTGCTGGATTGTCTCCATACCCTTCCAAACAGGAGCAAACCAGCAACCCAAATACTTGCCTACAACCTCCTCATGTAATTAATCGCAGAGTGAGGCTGCAGGAGGAACTCATGGCTAAACCCCCTTGTTGGCTCTGCTGTAGCTCCCTGGCAATGTGGGCATCATCTTCGAATTGCAACACTTCATCCCCACTGTGTTTGGCACCGTTTCCACGGTGATTTCCAGGGCAGCCCATGCAGCAGAAGGAAGGTGTGCAGAACCCACCCAAGAAAGAGCAGTGGAGGTGCAGAACTTTGCACCTCCAGAGCGGGCAAGACCTCCCTGTTCTCCAGACAGATCCTGGCATGCTGCAGGGTTGAGAGCCAACCTCGTTCACACTCACACCTTCATGCCTTGTGAATTTCATAGAATCATGGAATGGTTTATGTTGGAAGGGACCTTAAAGCCCATGTCGTTCCATTATACTAGGTAGCTCCAAGCCCCGTCCAACCTGCCTCGAACACTTCCCGGGATGAAACATGTCAGATGTGGCAGAGCCCGCTCAGACCGAGGGACCGGAGCGATGCTCGCTGGGCGCGCACCGGGGGGCCGGGGCCGGGCTCTCCCCAGCGGGGCGGCGTCACGTCGGGGGTCGGGAGGCTCTGTGCCTCCGGTGCCCGCGGCCGGGCCGCCCCTCCCTCCCTGCCTCTCTCCGCCCGTCCCCGGTGCCTGCGCGGCCGGGGCGGTGCGCGGGGGCGCGGCCGGCGGCGGAGCCCGGCCCCGCGGCGGCGGCAGCGGCTCCCCCCGCCTGGCCCCCGCCGCCGCGCCCCCGCCGCCGCCTCCGCCCCCCGCCCCGTGACTCGGAGCCTCCCGCGGGCGCGGCGGCTGCCGGGCGGTGTCGTGCGGCCCCCTGCGCCCGTGCGGGGACTATGAAGCACCATGGTGTGGTGTGACCGTGGCGTCCAGATGCTGCTGACCACGGTGGGCGCCTTCGCCGCCTTCAGCCTCATGGCCATCGCCATCGGCACCGACTACTGGCTCTACTCCAGCGCCCACATCTGCAACGGCACCAACATCACGACGGACGAGGCGCAGGGGCCGCCGCGGCGAGCGCGGGGCGATCTCACGCACTCGGGGCTCTGGAGGATCTGCTGCCTCGAAGGTAGCGGGGCCGCGCCGGGGAAGGGGGGAGCAACTTCCCGGGGGGGACCCGGCTGCGCGCCCGGAGCCGCCGGGCAGAGCCCGGGCAGAGCCCAGCCGGAGCTGGACCCGGAGCCGCCGGGCTGAGCCCCGCCGGAGCCGGGGCCGGAGCCGGGGCCGGAGCCGGAGCCGGAGCCGCGCCGCTGCCTCGGACACGGCCGAGGAGGAGGATGGCGTTACCGTGGCAACCGGCATCTCCGACATTGCCATGGGAACCGGCGGCGGGATGCGGAGCGCTGCCCAGGGGAGCGCTGCCCAAGGGGGCGACCTCGCTCCGCGACAATCGCCGGGGCTTTGAGGGGCTCCTGGCGGGGTCGGGGCTTTTGGGGGCTTTGGGGCGTACCTGAGCCCTGCAGGCTTCGGGGCTGGGGCACCTCCCCGGGAGCTTTAGGAGCTTTGGAGCTCAACCACAGCTCTCGGGCAGGACAGTGGGAACTCCACTTCCTCCCAGTCTGCCCTCAGACAGAGGCACCGGGAGCTCAGGTGAAGGTGGTGTTGCCACCGCTCAGGTGCCTCAATGTGGACTCGGGGTTGCTTAACACAGCCCGAGGGTCAGGCTGAAGGATAGTAATAATAAATAGATGGGTGTTTTAGTGGCTGGGCTGGGCAGCAGACCCCGCTCCCCGCAGAGGCCGAACATGTGGCTCCCGCTCTGAAAATGGAGTTGTGGAGAAGGCGCGGCGGTAGCTGCCGGGACAAAGAAGCACATGGGTGTTGCGAGGATTTGGCAGAGCAGGTCGCAAAGCCCAGATGGGAAACAACATCTGCCAGCTGAGAGCGCGGGGCTCTGACCGTGGGAAAGCGGCACATCCCCGGGAAAGGGACCTGTGCTGTCAGTGGGGGCCGTGGCCACCACGGTGGCTCTGAAGCTCCTCACCTGCTGGTCCATTCTGTCTGTGAACAGCCAACAGAGCCTCCGTGGTGCTGGAGGAAAGGGAGAGTGTGGGGGAAAGGGAGAGCAGAGGAACGCTGGTGGCTTGTGCCGAGCTGCTCTGTGGCTCGTGGGGGTGGGGGCACGCCGGAGCCCTTCTCCCCACAGGGATGCACTTGCAGGGCGGGCTGCTGTGCACCCAATTCCATCAGCACGGCTTAGCACACGGGAACTTCGCAAACCTGGCTTTGTGCTTTATTCCAACTGACAGACGGCTCAGCCCAGACGAGCCCAGCTCCAGTTCAGAATCGCAGCTGTGTTCAGATGGGGTTTTTTTCTCCCCAGAAAATGCTGTGGCGTGGTAGAAGACACCTCATTCTCACGCATGTTCTCATCTTCTCCTTTAGCTAATGATTTAAGGCTACAGTGTAACATGATTTTTCTCTTAAAATATCGGATTTGCTACCTAGTAATAGTAGGCATCCATGGAAGAGCTGTACAAAGAGGAAATCTTTTTGGATGCTAAAGAGAGGAAGGATTATTGAAATGTGAAGGTTTAGGGTAATAGCAATGCTTGACTTTATGACTCTTAAAGGAAATCTAACTCTCAGCATGGGCTTTTACGGCACCTGGAAAATGCAGGCTTGCATCTGAGAGCTCCTGAGTTTGCTTGAGCGATGCTGAGCATCCTCCACTTGAACTGAATCTTGTGATCTTCACTGAGCTTGTTCTAAGTGTCTTCAGTCTCTGTTTTTCATGGAAAATAAGTTTGTTTGCATCTTGCAGGAGTTGCTGAGCTTGCTCAGCTAGGCTGGACCTGTCAGGAAAAATCCCTGAGTTTCCCAATGTCAGGATTTCTGTGTGGTCTCCCAGTAACACCGTTCATAGAAGTAAAGTGCAGCTTCGACTGAAACTGGTGGAATTTCTGCCTTGATTTCACCTGGGCTTAAGTCAGAACTTTATTTAGGAGAACAGCAGTCAGGGGAGCTGTGAGGAATGGGCAGTGTTGAAGCAGCTCCCAGTAACGTGGCTGAGCTCCAGTCTCACTGCACCACTGGGCAGCACCGGTGCCCTCCTGGCACTCACCAGGGTATTGGCTGAACAGCTGCACCCAGGAGTTGTATGCAAGTAAAGCTCAAACCCCCACCAGTTTGGGGGATAAAAAGGGATTTCATGGGATGCATCAATCAGCAAGGCAGCTGTTCTGCTCAAAATTCAAACGCTCATAATCAAATTATAAAGTTACAATTTTTAAAGTTGTCAAATATGTGCTAAGAATGCCCAATTTGAGAAAGCTGTCATCTGTTCACAGAGATGAGGAGCAGAGACTACATTCTCTCCTCTTTTTTCAGTATGTTCTGTTTTGTAAGATAAAATCTATAGATACATTAAATTATTCATGTTTTAAACCATACCATGGGACTTGGATTTCAACATGGAACCATTCCTTTGTTTTACAAAATAATAAAACCATTTCCAGAAGCTGATTTAAAACAATACTCTCTTGACCATTTCAGAGCCTCATTCATTTGAAGTGGGTGAGTTTTTCAGTAATATAAAGGTAATATTGCAATTCTGAGGAGATACCTAGCAGGAAAATAACTTCAGTTATGTATTTTTATATGTGATTAAATGGTCTGGCTTCAAACCTATTTTTAGAAATCTTCTGGTGTTTTGGAGAAATAATTGTAAAAACCTCCTTCATTTATTTTAATGGTCTTTATTGCCATTTCACTCATGTCAAAAAGCCAAATCTGAGACACAAATGTGCAGAAGCTGAAAATGCCTTAAACAGCCTCTGAAATTGTTTTTGACATACATAAAGCATTTCGCTCAGCAAATTTCAGGTCAATTGAAATTTCCCAGTAAAATCTTTCTCAACTCTATCCATAATACAATCTGTATGCTGGATTTTGAGCAATCACCTGTTCAGTAGCCCCAATTCAAGATTTCAAACAAAATTACTGAAACAGGATGTAAAAGGATAAACTTGTAATTCAATTATCAGGTGCTCCTCAATGTTTTCCTGATTTTCTTTGAAACAATATTTTACAACAAATTGGCATCATAATTGGAGTGATACAGCTTAGGGATCAAGCATATTATTTGTTTGGAGCTGCAGGGATGAAATAATGTTTCAGTACTAGTAGTTGTTACTACTATGGAGCTTAGTCACTCAAGAAGCAGCGTTAATGATACATCAGTCAAACTCTTGCCTGTCTAATCCCAATTTTGTTCTTTTAGCATGTTTGTCAAAGGTGGAGGTAGGAGGTTCATTGAGTGGATTTTAAATAACAGCACTCTGTTTCTGCGTGGATTTTTAAAAGTAATATCCAAGGTAATTGCCTTCGGTCAGAAACGGAAATGATTCCTGGTGTGGATGTGCAGGACAGAAGGGGCTGAGCCTCTGCAGGAAGATGGCCCAGGGGCTCTCTGGAAAAGCTGTGGTTTGGTTTTCTGGGCCCGAGACAACCACAGTAAATGCAGCCTTGGCTGCTGAAGTTGAAATGTCACCAGAGTAGGGAGTTTCTGACAGAGCCCCCATGCAGCCAATCAACCTGAAACCTGCACCCCAGCCCACAAATTCACAAGAAGAGCAAATCATCCCCATTTCGCGTGGCTGCTGTTCTGTTCCATGTCCACACTTGAGCTGTGGCTGTCACAAGCTGTGGGTCCCTGGGTGCAGAGCAGGATCTTGAAAACACAGCAAAAGCTGTGCCCTGTGAATAACCATTTTGTGGTCAAGCTAACCTGAGAAAGGGAGATTAAACCACTCAGATTTCCCAGCAGCCCCTATTCCTATGGGAAATGTGCAGCACAGCTTTGTAAGCCTCGCAGTCTTACTCACGAGGAAGATCTGATTAAAGTATTTGCCTAGGAAAACACAATGTTAAAACCACCACTTTATCCACTGAAACTGCTTATCTTGGTGAACAATCGTGCTGAAGTTAATAGGACAGCTCACAATAGAGCGCTCTGCTGGCTCTGTGACATCAAGATAGGAAATCAAGTAATGTAGTTGTAATTTAAATTTATTCAAAGAGTATTTTATTAAACACTTCATTCGCATATGAATCTCTTTGAACCCATTGTGTCCACTGCTTTTAGTAGTCTCTGTTTGCCATTTACTTTTCAAGTGGTGCAGTTGGCTATTTAATTCATGTGAGCTCACGTGTCCTTTTTGGCTGCGTGGCTGGAACATTTATAATGGGGAGGAAGGATCGAGTAAATCATTTATGATTTGAAAACTTGCACAAACGCACATTTGCACAATTATTTGCAAGTCTTCCAGCTTGGATGAATGCGCACAAACATGGGAGCTGCGGCACCCGCATGCGCTGCTTCCATGGATACTCCTAAAAACAAAATAAAAATGCTTATACCAGTGTTTGAGGCAAGCAAATAGAGGCAGGCTGCTATCCATCAATACTGCAAATTCATGGCTCATCCAAAAAGAATGAATATTCCTTAGTATTCTCCAAGCACAGCTATGAAGCTCCAGCATCACCACTGTTTGTAATAAACTGAATACAATGCAGACTTTTTCTTCCAGTTCTGTGGCCGAAGTGTTACTTGGTGTAGAGCAAATGTTAAATCACTCTAAGAGCAGACATGACCTGTCTTGGAGGTTGTATCCACAGGCTCCGTAAGAGGTGGTTGCTCTTTTTAGTCTTTGCAGGCACTTGAGCCTGTGCTCACACCATGGAAGAAAAGTGGTTGCAAATGGAGAATACACAAATGGGTGTCTCTGCTCTGAAAAACTTCTTTTGTGGTGCCATGGCCTATTTTTAGGACAATATGTACGTATTATTGCACTCCTGAAGAGTGAACTTTCACCCATGAATCTTTCAACACAAACATAAACCCATTAGTGAAGGACTTTGCTGAGATTCAGCCTGTATTTTCACTCTTTCATTCCATATGTCCTGCTCATACCATCTTTGTTTCCTTGGTAAAACACATGGGGAAGGTCCATGTGTTTTACTCACTGTTTTTAAGAGCAATTCTTAGCACTCCAATGTCAGCTTTGCAACCCTGGCAGAAGCAGGGCAGTTTTGCCAGCAATTCATGGAGTGATTTTTTAACAGCCTTTTTAAGTTAATTTTTTTTTCAAGAGCATTCCATTTGTTAGAGTTTCTGAATTTGGAGCTGCCTCTTGGACACAGAGTTCAATCCCTTTGAAGTATTGTCCATAGTATAAAATACTTTAAAATGCTGAGAAATTTGGTGCTGGAGGACCTGTCAGCAGAAGATGGGTTAAGGTATTATCTGTTCTCAAATGAAAAAAAAAGCATGTGTCTCCTCAGTGCACCTCTTTGAACATTTGTACAGAGGCTCTCAAATGATCATATTGATGTCACAAAACGTCTATTCTTCCCTGCTCTATGAAACAGGGATCTGAAGCTAATTGACTGAATATATGTCACTTTAATGAATTAATTTGCTTTCTTGAATTTGATCTACTCCATATCCAGTTAGGAGCTATCAGGCTACACAAAGGTTTTGGTTTTTTCTCCGTGGCTCTCAGCATGTCAGATATCCCAGTGCAAAACTTAGATCCCAAAGACTCTGTGTGCATTAGCGATGCTCCCTGAAGGCTGCAAACCAATGAAAGCAGATTTGTAATCCAGCTGTAAAGCTCCTTCTACTGTGCAGGATGCAATGTGGAGAGTATTAATCTTACCTCAGTTACAGGATTGTTCTGTGGAGGTTTCAGAAATGTTTTGTGAAGAGTCAGGGAGGCGTTGGGTTGTACAAATAGGATACTCGTGGCTGTGTTGTGCTGTAGTTACTGTTTTATTCTGTATATAGTTACACTGCACGTTCTGAGGACTTGACAGGTGGCATTTGTGGTAGGATCTTTCAGAGCCATAGTAACTCATGTTGGGGTTTGTGGGGACCTTTGCAATGATGTAATGCAGCCTTTGGGCTTCGTCCAGCAGCTGTTATCTTTAACTGAACTTCTGCCATGGGCTTTTATTGCTCTTTTTAGATACTGCCAGGGCTTGCCCTGCCTGCTGGCAGCTCTACTGACCCTCGCCAGTGTAAACTGGTAAAACAAGTCAATATAAAAATGTATTTTTTTTGCTCCTGTGAAATTTGAACACAGTGATTATTCCTTCGGTGCATTCTTTCCCATTTGCTGGGTCACACAGTGTCACCTCTGCTCAGGTCGTGCTGTTCCACCTGTAGCTTTGGTCAGTCTTGCCAGGTGCAGAACACCTCATAAAAAACTCAGGGATAAGGGGAGTGTATCTGATGTCTCCATTCTGTAGTCCTGTGTATTTTTCCAGAAACAGAGAAAAAAAAAAAAAAAATTAGGAAGGGAAGCAAGTGCTTTCATCTCATCTCTAATTCCTTTGAGGAGGTAGGAGTACTTAGGTACTGAGTGTAATCTGAAGTCTGTTATTAACACCTCCCAGCTCCCAGATATTTAGTTGGTGTCTCTGTGGTTTATGTGTTAAAGAGCAGCAATTTCTGTAGAATTTCTGTATCCCCAAACTGAAAATGGAGAGGGGGGAGGAGGAGGAGGAGGAGGTGAAGGAGGAGGAGGATGGGCTTGTGGCTCTGGGCTTTGGTAGGTTTCCTACTTGATCTGGGGCCAGTTACTTTATCTTTCTGCCCCTGACTAGGAGGGATAACTGTGCTTCCTTTCCACCCACTTCCCTCTCATTCTAATAATAAAATGGAAACGAAGATGTGGAGAAACTGGGACACGGCGATAGGGCTGCCCAGCTCAGGGAAGATGCATGAACACTGCTTTAAATGGGGTTGAAACATTTTGCTTGCAACTTATGTTTTATATATGCAATATTTGGTGTTTAAGCATGTCTTCCTTGAGGGACAGGATTAAGTCTGATCCTCCACCTACGTAGACTTAACTGCTTTCTAGGAAGGCGGTGGAATTATGCCAATATGAAGCCAATATAAGAGAAGGGATCACAGATTTGTCCCTTCAATTGGACCTTTTCCTGCTGGTCCTTCTTTTCTGAGCCAAGGCTCATCTCAGGAAATAAATCAAACTATCAAACTGAAAAACTGTTCCTGCTTCCAAACATTACTCGGTGCTTATCTTCGTTTTAGATTTCTGTTTACTGGTATTTATTATATCTCAGACTTATGGTTCAGCATCCAAATTCTTCCCAACAGATGGCAAGGCAAGATGCACAGGAGTAGTAAAATAAACAGGATAAATGCACAACTGCCCATATGTCTGAGAGGCTGATACACATTTATGACTTCAGAACAAAGGGGTGTTTTCAGCAGACAGCACCAGTGCTGGGCAGGACTTCACGGTTTTTTTCTGCCTTGTTCTAAAGCTTCTCACTTTTCCAATGTGTTTTGATCAGTTAGATTGCAACATATTTTGTCCTCCCTCTTCTACTCCCAGGTAGTTCTTTCCCTTAGTTATTTGTCTCCACTCCCAAAGTACATCAGTTCATTTTGTCTTCAGCATTTTAACGTGGAAGGTGGCTCTTTCCTGGGCTTCAGCTCGTATTTTTTCTTTCAGTGTGGTTGTGACTTTTTTGAGGGGCAGACGGAGGTGCTGGGGACCACAGCAAGATTTGAGGCTTTCTCTATATTGAGATTTATTATAATATTAATGACAAGTGTCCTCTCTACTATCTCAAAATAGCAAGCCTCCAAGCAAGCTGCCTGCAGGATGGATAGCCCAGCCTACACAGACTTTAGCTAGATTTCCCCTCAGATCTGGGGGCATTTTTGCCAGTTGTTGCATGCTGTGAGTCAAATGCAGTAGAAGCGTTGAAGAGGTTCTTGATTTAGCCTGGCAGATAGTCCAGCCCCTCTTTCTCCTCCTTCCCGTTGCATCCTGTCATCTCAACATCTTTGTTCTCTTTCTTTTTTTGCCTCTTCTTGCTGAAAAGTTGTAACCTTCCTTCTGCTAACGAGATACCTTTGAAATTAGCTCTTCGATGACAGTGCATGAGTCCTTCTCTAGAAAACTAGTAGATACTGCCCCAGGTAGAAATTTGAGATTTTTAATTTATCTTCTTAACTCTTGACCATCTTCTGTGCCATCCTGCCAATGAAAAGCATATAATCACTTACTTATCCAAAGGTATCGTTTGGGTTCTCTTTTTCTCTACCTGTTTTACTTGTTTCCCAGGATTAATCCAGGCTCCTGCCTACTTTAAAAATAACCCTGTATATTATTCTTCAACAGAATTGAGTCATTTCTTGTCAAATGTTATCCATGAAGGAATGATAGATTATAAACATTTGGTCGTAGTATGAAGAGCTGGGTGAAGGGAGAGCACGTTATGGAATTACAGTATTTCCTGTACCAATTGCCAAGCCCTGATACGAATTAACCTCTTTTATTGTTCTTCTTCAAGCATTCCGCCTTTTAATTGCTGTTTTGGAATTGTGCCACTTAGTTGTGCCCTTTAAATGTGTCTCGCTTAGCCAGTCCTGTTAGCTTGATAATGCCAAATGTTTCTGAGATATTCAGAAGTGCAGAACATCCCCTGCTCGAGTGGGAGAGGAACCCAGTTCAGGCAGGAATTACCACCCTTGTTTAGCTGCCAGGGTTTTTTTCAGATTAAGTTAATAACCATTTTTAAGTCACTGCCAGTTCTCTACCAGGGGTTTCAGATCAGTTGTCTCCCATTTATACTTTTTAAATGATGCAGTTTTCTGTGGAATATGGATGACTGGATATTTTCTCCTGTCCAAATATATAGCATTCTATAACACTGGGATTGTTATTGTCTTCCTTGCATCCCAGAGGCACAGTTTATCTATTGGTGCTGCAAGGCATTAAAAAGGAACCATGACATGTCAGAATTATGACTTGAAATAGGATCTTGCCAGAGGAACATTGCCTAAATGTAATCAAATCCAAACTATAACTTATTGCAAATACCTATTGGAGCTGCGCACACCTATCTCACAGCTCGCTGGCTATCAGTGATAGCTGATAGCAGGGCACTGGATGATTTTTTTGGAAGAATTGTCATGCTGTTGAGGTTTTTTAGAGTTCAGCCCCCAGCATTCAAGTGCCTGCAAGCAAATGAAATAACAAACTCTCAGTGCTGGAAGACCTTGTGACTATTTAGGCTGAGCTTTCAAAGGTATCCAGATATGAAAGTTTGTGATACTCTTCTGTGCATGACTCACTAATGGCAATAGTGGGCTTTAATCGTCCTTGTCCAGTGGATATTCTAAATTCAAGTAAATCATAGCAATGCTCTTTTACATAATGCATATCTTTTAATGCAAAATTTGCTAGACTTGGTTTCTTTGTGTGTTAGTTTGGTTTTAGCCAGATGATGAAACAGCAAGTTGCATTGTGTCACATCACATTTTCATCCACAGGGATTGTGAACAGGGTTGAATCCCTCAAATTCATTGAACAGAGCCCTGGTACTGGAGCCAGTGAAGCCAATAGCCCAAAATGGATTGTTAAGCTCCAGATATGACTCTGCTGAGTGTGGGAAGGTGATCTGCTTGCAACTGTGAACTACCAAAACTTCAGGAACTTGATTTCCATTGGAGAGGGAGAGCTCCAGACTCTGCTTCCTCCCAGATTTAACCTCCTGTTCCCATTTAGCCACCTGATGTACACCTGGCTGAAGGCAGTTTATTCTGTACCGTTGGAGCTCAGGAACAACGTTAACCATTTCAATTGCATTTTATTAGGGCAACTGTTGGAAAACGTCACTATCAAACAGAGCTCTCCGAGACATGATTAAACATCAATTAATAGATCTGGGAGCTCAGTAACAGTTTGGAAATGTTTCTTAAAACCGAGTTGCTAACCCAAACCAGTTGGGTCCTTACTCTCATCCTTCTGCCAGCCAGCAGGGGCTCAGTTATTTGCCGTGACAGCAATTTGGGGGTCACCAGAGTGCTCTTTGCAGACAGACTGACCCCTTCCAGACGGAGCAGTAGGACACAGACAGCTCCAGTCCAAAAGCCCCTCTGCACACACTGAACCAAAGCCAATGAATGTAGCAAGAGGCTGAGTTTCTTGGCTCATGTTTGGAGCTGCTTGGATGTTCCCACCCTCTGTTTGGATCAGAGCTGGTCCACGTCCCCCCAGTTCTGCCCACTGTGAAAACACATTTTTGTTGACAAAAGATGCTCCAAGACAGTGAGCAGACTTTCCAAAGGGGGAGGCTTTCGACCTCTATCCGAGCTTACATCACACTAAGAGTCAACCAAATTTCATTTTTTAAGTTATTTTTTAAGTTTCTTGGCTCATGTTTGGAGCTGCTTGGATGTTCCCACCCTGTGTTTGGATCAGAGCTGGTCCACATCCCCCCAGTTCTGCCCACTGTGAAAACACATTTTGTTGACAAAAGATGCTCCAAGACAGTGAGCAGACTTTCCAAAGGGGGAGGCTTTCAACCTCTATCCGAGCTTACATCACACTAAGAGTCAACCAAATTTCATTTTTTAAGTTATTTGGGTGTTTCAAAATATATTTATCCAAGACTGTGCCAATCTGCTCACTGTGAGATTAAACATCCCATGGTTTGCTCCAGAGGATGGGAAGCATTTCTCCTTTGCTCTGCACATTTTGCTGTGCTCTTGTCCTTGCCTTTAGCGCTGACAAATGCAGACGGTTCTGAGGTGCTTTGGGATCCTTAAAGATGCAAGACCTGAAATAAACCATGTAGCCTTTAGGAATTATGTTCACAGCACCACTTCTAATTACAGCTGTTCGAACAATTCATTTGCAGTGTCCCGCTACTGTGGTGCTTATTAAAACAGAATCCTCTTTATAGTTTGGTAGCAAATTAAGAGGGGAAGAACACAGCTATCCTGTTCCACCCCATGCTTTTGAAAGAGGTTTACCTTCATAACTTGCTTTCTAGGGATATTTTCCTTGTTTTCACTTGCATTCCTGATCTGATTTTTTAATTACTTACTTGGTGACTCTTGGTAGCCATCTTCCAGTGACCTTTTTCCTCATTTTATTTTAATTTCTGTGTATAAATGGCAGTGTTCTAGCTGGAGACAGTCTTTGGGCACAGCACAAAAACCCCATAGGGAAGGAAAAACAGGCCAGAAATTTTACACCTGAATTTTAAAGTCTTAACCCAGGGCTTTGGCTACACAAAGAGCCATCACGCTCAGCTCTGCAGGATCGGGGAGCACTCGCACACCGGAGCTGTATCCTGGTCCAGGATCAGGGCCAGACCTGGGCAGCAGGACCTCACCATCAGCATCTCCAGGCATCAGCACTGGATGCAGCTACTCCTACAGGTTATCCCATTTTTCTGGCATGACTGCTGTGCCCTGGGAGGGCTGAGCAAGTGCTTGCAGCTGGCCAGAATATGGGTACACAGCTCCTAATGCTGATTTTATAGCATTAATGTGCACCTGTTTTGGTGGCCAACTGGCACCGTGCTCAGCCTAAAATGTCTGTGTAAGCTCTGTATTAAAAGAGGCATAAGAATTAGTGTGTATCAAACATGTCATTAGACACGTGCCTGGTAGACATAATGTGGTATAATGAATATGATCACAAGAATAAATTAATAACTGAAAACATTTTTTATACATGTGCACACTTAAAACAGGGTAGGAACTAAGTGACACTTGTGTCACCAGTTTATAATTAAAATGCAGTGCTTGAATGAAAATGTAAGCTTTAATTAGCCAGCACGACCCTGCTTCCGGCTTTACTTCCCACTGAAAAGCAACGATAACAAGCTCACATTTATTATCAGAGTTTTTCCTGGAGCTGTGCACTGAAACATGCTCACATCTGAGCCCTTTCACTGAAGACATTTTTTCGCTTCAGCAGTTTGGCATGCCATACAAAGGCTCTCTGATTTTTAGTGATGTTCACCTCCTCTTACATAAAAATGTTTTCTGTGCATATTATTTGGTTTTAGTTAAAGTCCAGGTGCACGGGTTACTGAAGAACGAAAGGGATGGCTCATCACAGAGCACAATGGGCAATTATTGCTGAGCTTCACTGTATTGCACAGACAAATCCTTTCTTGGAGCTCAGCATTGTGGCTATGAGAAAGAGAATACCTACGATCCAGCCCAAAGTCCTGCCAGGGTAAGAATAGATCCTGTGGGAGATGCTTTGCCCATTTCATTTTTAACTCTCTCAAGGGACAGAGCTTCACAGTTTTGTTTAGAGACACTGTTTTGCATTTTAATTTCACCAGTGGGAAGTTAATACATATATAAATTATGAGGTCTCATGTGTTCCCATTTTCATCCCAAGAGGATGTTAGGCTTTTTGTAAAATGGCTAAATAATTCTCTGGGTTCTGCCCCCCATTTAAACCAAGAGTTATCTTGATTTGTGATCCAAATTTTGCTGCTGCTTTGCCTGAGGATTGAGCTTAATTTCTGCAAGAGAGGGCAGAGTCCTTGGCTGTGCAGGCAGGAAGAAAACCCATCTTGGCTCCTGCCCAACCCCACACTTTGGGTACCTGGCCCAGCACCCCATGTGAGGGGCAGAGCCATCCACGGGAGATCCAGATCCTTGTGGTGCCTTTTGAGAGATCCTGACATCTTCCCAATTTCCCCCAAAATAGGAACCTTTTCGTCTAGGACTTATTCAGCCTTGTGTCCATGCAGGAGGTACCTTATTGGGTATTTTTACACCCTTCAAATTGGTTCATGTGCAGAGAAGGCTGCAGGAATCTGTGTCCCAAATAATAAGGATAGGGAATGGCCACCTCAGCCAGTGCTTAGGCGAGCTGGTGAAAAGCACACAAACCCCAACAGCCCCAAAACGTCAAGATTGAGCAGCTGAGCCTCAGAAAGTGTATTTAAGGAATGTGGCCTCTCTGACAGAGATGGACCAAATGCCCACATGGATATCTTTTGCAATGCCCCCTCCAATATTTTAAGCAATTTCTACGGGCAGAATTCTTGTGATGTGGGAGCAGATGTCAAGCCAGGATGTCTCAACTCAGAATAGATGTGTGCTCATAGCTTTGGGTCAGGCAGTGACGTGTGGTGGAGTTAGAGCCTCCAGGAACTCTTCAAGTTGTAGGAACTACAAAACTCCTGGTTTTTCACTGGTGCTGTTCACATGGGACAGAATGACCTCTCCAGAAAGCCCTTCCAACAGCAGCCGCAGTCTCTCTCAATAGCATTTAATAGCTACCCATAGAGAAAATTACACTCTATTTAAAAGGCCAGAAAAATCATCTTCAGTTTAACTCTGCTGACTTTGGTAGAATTACACCTCAAATGAGTTCTGTCTGATATCCTTTCCCATACTAATGTTCAGTAGCTGGGCATAAAAAGCCTTTCCAAGGCAGATTAAACAAGCCCAAATGGTGAAATATTCTTTTAATTTTCCTTCACACACGTTATTTTAGGTGTAGCTTGGAACTCTGCCCTTACAAGAGGCATCCCTTTAAATATTTATACAGCATAAATATGTAGCCACCTTCATACGTTTTTAATGATATGTTCCTTTCTAAATTAACCATTAGGTAACCCTGTCCTATAGTGTTCTGTATTTTGCACTGCATTTACGCTACTCTTGGATTTTTATTTTTTTATTTCTCCGTGGAACAATGAAGATGTCAAGGCAAGGCCCAGGGGCACCATGGAAATCGAATTCTTGGAGCACCACTGCTGTTGCCATGTGGACACACACTCAATAGCAACACTGTGCTGCTCTGCAAACCAAGGGGATGCAGCCCCAGCCCGACTGCTGGGCCGTGGCAGTTCAGTGCCAGAACAACAGCAGCTCCTCGCTCCTGGAAATGTAACTCCAAGCAGAGAAGGGACAGGAAGAGATATCTCTATTTCAAGGTTCTCCTTGAGAACCAGTAGGTTTCTGAATTTTCCAGAGGTTTTTCTCTTTTTTTCCTTCTTAATTGTGTTATTAAGATGCTACAATGTGCCAAGGTGAACAGGATAAAGCCCAACACTGTCAACTGAGTCAGAGATCTTTTTCTCATGATCTCCTTGCTCAGCCCTGATTCAGCCTGAAAACCCACAGATGAGTAAAATTGTTGGTACAACCCATGGGTTTTTATGGCTCTGGGATTTTTGCATCCTGTTTAATTACACCACTATCATAGCAAAGCAGTTTCTGCAGAAGCTGCTTATGGCTTGTTTCCCCTCCCTCCCAAGGGGACCACAAGAGATGGCTGCACCCTGAGATCACGGCTGCAGAACCAAACACTTAGCAAAGCCTCAGCAGACAGACAGACAGCACCCCTGAAAAAAAAAAAGAGACATCAGAGCTTATCCTATGCCCTGTTATACTGAAAGTATTCCCACACACTGCTTCGCAAAGAAGAGTTTCACCCTTTAGAGCTGGAATCCAACCTCTCCTCCTCTGAAGGAGCCTTACCCTGTACTTGTTTTGTAAGTAAGAGCTTCAGTTAAGTCAGCAGAGATTTTGTCTGAGAATAATGGGCTCAACAAAATACTGAAATGCAATTTCCATGAGTTGCAGGGTATTGAAGGCAGAGATTGAGTCACCAGCAGGGCCCTTCCAGCGCCGGAGCGGTTCCACGGAACACGTCGCGAATCGGTCCCAGGCAGAATATTACCGTCTCCTACAATGTGGATAAGGCACTGTGTAAAAGGCACAGGGGTATTTTTCTGTCTTCCCTCCAGTGAAGCAAATCTGCTAGGGTTTGGCTTCGGCAGTGACTTGGTTTCTGGGTTTTTAAATGTACTGGTAAAGGGACATTGTTTGCTCCAAACAAAAGCCGCCTGGGCTTGGCATTCCTTACGGGTGCCTGAGGAAAAGAAGCCAGGCAGCAGCTGAAATCCAACAAACTGCTCCCTTCCACCACGGGAATGACAAGGTATGGCCAAGCTGAACTTGTGCTGTTATTCGAGGCTTTTCTTTGGGTTGCAGAGGCAATTTTTTTTTTTTCTTTTGGTGTTTGCTGCAAATATGTTTAAATTCTCTCTGGTTTTGAGGCAAGTAGTCAATGCATCTGAAGTGCATACTTGGCATATGTTTCTTTTCGCATGCTGTCCTCCACTCATTTCATGCAGCAGATGCTCAGTTTACCACTTTAAATGTATTCTTATTTACTAGAAATTATTTTAGAAAATAGCTGTTTGGAACTAAACATTTCCAGCCCTTCTTTTGGGTGCAGGGAGCTCCTTTTTGCAGCTGTCCTGGGTGGCTGCATGCAGATGTTGACAGGTTAATTTGCATTTGAAGAGCTGGATGCAGTGAGCTAAGCAAGGGTTTTTCTTCCCTGCCTCTGAAGGCAGTCACTTCACATTCCTTGCCAAATTTAGCCCCAATGCTACTCTTCTTAATTAACTAGAGCAACGTCCAAGCTGAGTTTGGCCCATTGTTAGCTGGCCATTTATTACAGGGTTGAATTAAACCCCTTGGCCACGTAGAAGAAAGGCTCTTATTCTGAAAATTGATTGTGCCAAAGTGAAACACAAGGACAGCCCTAATTCACAGCAAGGTGGTAGGTACAAGCTGGTTTATCTGATTTCCTCTATCCTGTTGCCAGAAACTGCAAGTCCAACCTGGTTTTCCTGCCTGCTGCACACTGCCGGGGTCAGAAATGGCTTAGTAAAAAGGGAATCCTGGTGTTAAGAACAATGTGCAGCTCAGACTGCTCAATCCCCCTTCCCAGAGAGTATTCGTTCTCTTCTTGTTGTGGGTTTCTTTTTTCCCTTTAAAATAAGTTTATATCAAGACTTTGAGCACAAAGACCCAGATTTAGACTTCAGTCCCTTCCATGGCTATAGGAAAAGGCAGAAGTCCTGATTCACAGCCCTTCTTTCAGCCTCTAGGAACTGTTGCTGCTGGTCTTTCATGTGCCTGATCCATCCACATCGGCTCAAAGCTCAGTTTAGCAGAGACCAAAAGCTTCCACGATGCAGCAGGGAGAAGAGCTGGCATTCAAAGAGCTGGCATTCAAAGAGCTGTAGCCCTGTCACCACCAAGGCCCCCACATTTTGCTTCCTCTTTGGTTTCTTTTCTTCCTTTTAGATGTTACAAAGCTGTCAAGGAAAGGTACATCCACTGGGTATTAGAGCACTGAGCTGAACCTACAGAGACATGGGAAGACATAATTAATGGTTTTCCTGGCTTTTTCCACCTTTTTCGCCACACTTCTGTGCTTCCCTGCCATGTCCCTGCCATGCTCTGCTCTGGGCAGATGCTGGTCTCACTTCCCCCATAATCTGGGTTTCAGCTCAGTTTGCTGTGCATCCCCCTGGCCGAGGCTGCCATGGGGACAAAGTTACCCACCTGAGGGACAAAGTTACCCTTCTGAATTTATCAGTTTTGATGTCCATTTGCAGGCGTTAAATGAACACTAGTAACACATTGGATTCAGCCTGCATTCCTGGCAAAATTCTTCCTGGTCACAGTCAAATGCAAACGAATTCCTCACCCCAGCTGTGTATGAGGCAGGTACTGGCACAGTGCACTGTCTTAAAGAGAAGTGTTTGCTGCAGTCCATCATCTGCATCACACATGAAGCTTTTCTTGGAGATATCTTTGGGTTTTCTACGTAAGAACTTAAGGGGAGGGGATGGGAATGGAGAATGTTGCTGTTAGACAGGCATGATTCAGGTACCCATGGCGACATGAGATCACTGCATTGTCACCAGCACAAGGAGATTACCTTATACAAGAATAACTAAGAATAGAATTTTTGACCTTCAATATTTCCTTATCTGTAAATATTAGATCTGTGGAGCAGTGCAGCCCTGCTTGTCAACAAGAAGAAATAAAAGAAAAATAAAACTAATTTAAAACTCCACAGTGGCAGTGGAATAAATTCATACATTTATCATTTCAGAGGTTCCCATCACTCCTGCCTCTTTCCTGCAAGGTTTAAATGATTACTTTTTTTTTTTTAATGTTATGTTTACTCTCCTAAGAATAGAACACACTTTACAGAAGCTCATATGGATGAAAAAGCATTTTCCTTTTGCACTGTTGCTCACAGTTGACACACACAAACCTACACCTTGAGCTTTCTAAAACCTTGGTTCATACCACCATCAAATATATTCATGAAATATTTAGAAATTTATTTTTAAGTCCTTAAAAGTTGAATGTTTATTAATTGAACTTCAACTTTAAGAAATATCATGGAACTCAGTGTTTGGTGCAAGACTTTATCTGGTCCAGTAAAAGGGGCAGATTCTTCACAACACTTGCACCTGCCCCTGCTCCTGCCAGCGCTAAAATTGGAGATATTTGAATGAAAAAAGATCCTTAAAGTGAAGAAATGCAGGATGAGGTTCTAAGCTTACCATAACAGCTGGAAAGAACCTTGTAAAATGAAATTCAGCATCTGCTTCTATAGATGTCTCAGGTTTTAAGTTTCTGAGACAGAGGGTAATTTTTAAGCAGAATTTTAACTTGCACATACATGAATTATTTCTAGTGACTGGCTCAAAAATAGTGATTTGAGCCTGTGCAATGTGTTCACACAGGGCTGGAGCATGCCCAGGCAGCCTGGCCAGGCCTGGGGACACAAAACTTTCTGTGCATACCTGGACCACATACCCCGCCTTGTGTCAGGCACCGTGGGCTGGGGACATGCTCTATGTGTCCCTTGTCCCTTCCTGGGCATAGGTCATCAGGAAATGGCCAGAGTTTGGGGTGCAGACATCTCGCTGAGGTCTGAGCCATAGTTTGGAGTCACTGGAGGCCAAAGGCAAAGTGCTGTCCCCCGAGAGCAGGGGCTCATTGTGCTGTGTTACTCAGATGTGCAGCTGTCACAGCCTCCGTGGCTCCTCCTGTGATGGGAGTGGCTCAGGCACCGTGTTGGGACTGGGCTTCAATTCACCATCCAAGTCGTGGTGCTCAGGCTCCTCATTTGCTTCAGGGGAGAAAGGACTTTGTACTTCTCTGAGAAGGAAAAGGAGGCTGTGGTGTGGGAAAAGCAGCTCCCAGGTTCTCACTCGTGAGAGCACTGCTGGAAAAAAAAAATCCAAGAAACACATTTAAAACACAAGGGGATGGCACTATCTCTGCTGTAGCCCCCCAGAAGTCCATGAAGGAACCCCTGGTGTATCCAGCATTTGCAGGTTAGCAGGACACATCAGGTAGGATTGTGGGGAGCTGCTACAGAAAACCTCTGATGTCTCATGAGGGTACAGCTCTCCTACTCCAGAGCCTGCAGGAGCAGGTCTGCAGAGGGGTTTAGGTGATGCTGTGGCTAAAAAGTCAACCAAACCCCAGCGCCCTGGACAATAAATGACACTGGAGAGCAGAGCGCAGGAGCTGGACCCTAATGCTGAGCGGGCTGACATCAGACCTCCCCTTTACAACCCACAGGGCCGATGTTTGAGGGCCATGCTCATCCTGAGGGATGGACATCACATCTCTGAGTGCTCTGGATGGAGTCAGCAGTGCAGGAGTGCAAGGCACATCCCTCCCAGGGCACTGGTGCTGCCCTGGCAGCACCATCAGAGTTAAATTATGTGGCAGATACGCACTCTCCAGTAGGTATTTGCTGGCCATAACCTGGTGATTCCAGTCTGTAGAGCAGAAGTAATCCACAGTCACTAGGCAAACTTTGTCCAGAGCTTATTTGGGAGAGAAAGCCCTGCTGCATTGGCAGCACTGGGTGCAGGAGAGCTGCTGGAGCCAGGTGATGTTTCAACATGACTGAGTATTTTTAGAGCCATCCTATAGTGCAGGATTTTTAACTTCCATTTCACAGCCCTTGAAGCCTGGCAAACTTTCATTAACATTTGATGCCTTGAAGTCATGCAAGGTCTGGGGGGAAAGGGAGGGGAAGGAGGAAAAAGGAATACACCTTTTTGGAACGTGTAGTTTGCGAAGTTGCTGGGGAGCTGAGGAAAAGCCTCCAGTCTCTCCTTTTTGTACCAGGGGGTTTTAAAGGACCCCAACCATTCAGAAAACAAAGCTAGAATTCCAAACCATGGCTGGGTGGAAGAGTCTTAATTAACATGTGGAATACCTGGAGTCTCTCTGGCCCTTGTGGAGTTGAACCCCACCACCTTGCAAGGACTATGCCTCTCTTCTTTGCCCATTATTAGGCAACTTTGCTCCTATAGGGCTGTTTGACCCAAAAATCCCCAAATCATTTATAAGCCATCACGCATCCATCCTCAAGCAGAGAACACAGGCCATGGAGAAGTCAAAGGATGTGCTCCCATTTCCCACTGCCCTCACTGCCATTTCTGCTCAGCGCAAAGTGAGGCTTTTTTGCCCAAAGTTATAACCAATGAAAACAGTGCTTCCCTGGCTACAAGGCAGACTTTCAACTGGAAAATAAGTTAACAGAAACTCTATTTTTCCCCCCTCTAAATATACACACATATATACACACACACAGCATCTCTTTGTGCACAAAACTGAGATATTTCATAGGCTGAGGGAGTAGGAAGAAGAGACATATTTTTGTCTCCTTGGCAAAAATATATTGGCAGCGTATCACTGAGTTGTAAAGATTGAGTAAGTACCAGAGCATGGCCCCATTAAGCAGGTTTTGGAAAGCTGCCCTTTGGCTGCCCTGGCCTGTCTGCCAGGGCCATAGCAGGGACACTGCCTTGGGGGGACTCAGCCTGAGGGGCCCCAAACAGCCCACCCAGGCTCCTGAGGAGGAAGAGGAGGTTGCACTAGCTGGAAATGAGAAGCTACCAGCTCTGCATCATGCCAGACGAAGTGTCTGAAGGGGAGAGGAGCTGTAAATCTCCCCCTGGGCATGGCAGCGTTCCCGGGCAGTCAGAGCTGCTGCCTGACTCCTGATGTGGACCTGTCAGGAGGTCTCACCAAGGCAGTGACAGACTGGTCCTCTCCTGCTTTCAAAACTCAGGGGGAAATCTGGTCCCCAAAATGTTCTTATCCAAGGGCATGGAGGGCTGAGGGGGAAGGAGTCAGTGGCGCAACAGCCACCACAACCTGCCTTTTGTCCAGTCTTCCCAGCAAAAGGAAAATGTTTTGGTTTTCTCCTCCCAGTTGTAAACATTCCCAGCTGCTTCCATGCCATTCTAGGACAGCAAAAGGCAATGAGCATTTCTGGTTACAATGGCAGATGTGCCTGATGATGGTGAGGGCTGGGACTCTCAGATACATTATTTAAAGGAAATTCTGAGATTCCAAATTGGACTGCTCAAAGCTCCCACCACCGCTGTCCTTCCCCAGTGCAGGTAGAGACATTTCATAGTAAAACAAAATCCTGAAATACTGAAAGTAAACTCAGAAATCTCGACAATAAAATATTTATGAGTCTGTGCTTTGGTGCATTGTAATTTTGCATGATATGTTTTGCTTTTCAAGACTGACTAGATTAAGGCTCTTCTGATTCATTAAACACATTTTCCCAAATGCTGTTTCTACAAATATTGTTGGGTCATTGTGTTTAGTTGCATTTATTAGCTGGTGTAACAAGGAACTTACATCTTCCATAAACCTGAGAGGAACCCGCTTAAATGTGTTGCTCTGAATCTCAGCAGAGAAGAAAACAGTTCTCATGAATAATTAAAGCTTAAAGAGGTCATGCTGGTTTTGCAGCCTCATTTTTATTTTTCACTGCTTAGTTTGCATTAGGAAATAGGAAGTTTCAGGTGCAGGAGCCAAACGGAATCTCTTCTGCATATGTTCATTTAAACAGATCTATTTGGTAGCCATCTCCATTTTTACGTATTAGGTCATTTGTTAGCTGTAATAATTTAAATCACTCCTGGGAATTAGAAGTTTAAGGCTTTTAATTTTTTTTCAGGCAGTTGCTATGCATCCCTTTGCCTTCTGGCAGGAAGGGGCACCAGCTCCTCAGCCAGGCAGGGCTGGGATGCAGGCAGAGATGGGATGCCAGAAGGGCTGGGATGCAGGCGGCGCTGCTCAGGGAGGACCTGGGTCACCATCTGGTCCCCATCTCCACAGGCCCCTCCAAGCAGCCAAGCCCCTGCTCTCCTCCCAGTCCCCCTGCTCACCTCCAGCCACCCCGTGCCCACCCTTCCCCTCTCTTCCTCAGCTTTCTCTCTCTCCCGCTTTCTTCTGAGCTTCTTTTCCTCCTCCTCTGTGAACAACTTCCCATTCCTCCACATTCTGCCCCAAAGTGCTCCTTTGCTCTTTTTCTGGTCCTTTGCTCTTTTTTCACATTGCTCTCCGTCTTCCTCCACGAAGGTGCAGAACCTCTTGGGTTGCACGTACTGCTGGGAATCAGGAATAACCAAGTCAGTAGTAACTCTAATTCAAGTTAAAATCCTACATGCTGCCTTTATATTCCCTTCCAGGGTTTAACAGTTGTGAAATATTTTTGTTCCTTTCCTTTTTTTCCCACTGGAACCTGCTCAGCCTCTCCATCAGCTCTGCTATTTGTTCCCAAGGTTAGACGTTAGCCCTGGCTATTCAGCTCAACAACCCCCACAGCACTAATCTCTCCTGGTGGAGTGTCTTTCGCACTAATACATCATGCAGATGATTACTGAAACCTTTGTCTTGCATTTCCCAAATCCAGCCATCAGCAGGGTTTGGCAGTTACATGCCTTTCTCCCAACCTTTAGATTCCCTGTTGTCATCTGCCTTGTTTCTGCCCCGCATCACTGATTGTGCATGATCAATCTCTAGAGGCTTCTCTTCTATGTATAACTCAACAAGCTGGCAGAGGAACCAGGAAGACTCATTTGTGTGCTCCAAAACGAATGGAGATCCAGCTCAAGGTCACTGCATTCCAAAGACAGACACATTGCAAGCATTCCTTCCAACTAAAATGGTTTATGGAGTGTTATTTCCCTATTGCTTCTTCAATATCCAACTATTTTTCTGAATGCCACCATCTTATGATGAATCTCCATGGATTGAAGAGATGTGGAATCACTACAAGATTCCATGAGTGTCCAAATATTCTGCATATTCCTAATCACTTCACTAGCAAGGTCCTATATCACTACTTTCCAGTGTAACCCTCATGCTTTTTTCATTTAAAAAAACCCAACTTTGCCATGAGCCAATGAAATGAATGAGCCAAAAGAAAGTTTGTAAAGGAAGTTCAGCTCTAGATGTCAGGTTAGAGACATTCCCTGCTATTGGAGCAGACAATAACTCATTTAATGCAGAGAGGTAATTATTTAGTGCCTTGCAAGCTTCTGCTACACCAAGAGAGTTCACCATCAGCAATCAGAACCATCAGTAATCAATTCTCAATATTGATTGCATCAATATTATGAAGCAGCACCTTATTAATAAAATATCAATGGTATGAACCATTAATATGAATCATTTTTTCTACTGACTAGATCTGGAAGGTTTTTCCATTAGAGAAGAAGACACCAGGTGCACCCTGTGTGTGTTACTCCCAAAATCCCGAAGGATTACCCAGGTCCTCATTCTGGAGAGTTGTTTCTTAAGTTTTAGACAGCTGTATGCCAGCTGCAAACCTTGCCTGATGTGAAATGAAAATGTTTCAGAAAATGGAGAAAAAAATGGCAGTTTAATAGCGTCTAAAAGTAGAAGTTAAGACTAGGAAGGTAATAGCTGGAGGTTGTGCATGTGTGAAAGTTGAAGTGGCAGAAAATACAGGGGATTAAGCATCACACATTGCACTGGGTGTGTTTCAGGTAGTTCAAGAAGCACCCCAGAGGTGACCATGACAGTGACTCAAATTATAAACTCAGTAGAAACTCTGAAGAGACATCAATGTCCATTTCCTTAAATTCACCCTCCCAGGAAGTTCTGAGCCATGAGACAGGATTTGTAGACGTGCTGTCATCCTAAAAGGTGAAACCATCCAGTTGATCGCCATGTTAATGAGGGAGAACTGATGACTTACCGAAGGAAGGGAAACCATATGGATAAAGACCAAACTACCCCTTAAGGGAAACTTGATTCCAATTGTGCAAATACAGGAAAAAGGCACAGTTTGACATTGTGAAAATAAACATGATTTGTCATTTTGCAGCATGTGAACTTCACCAGGCAAAACGAGGGTCTGTTCTCAGAACTGCATCCAGTACAGTTTGGGACTTCAGCCCTCTCACAATGACTGATGGACTGGCAGCAGCCTCCCTGGATGAGCAGACTTTGGACTATTCAATTTGTGTCAGGGTCAAGAATACTGGGAGGAAATAATAGATATTGGTCCAAATCCTGGCTAGCATTCAGGCCAGCACCATTTATTTCCCGCACTGAGGTGTTGGAGTGGTGATGGTCACTGTGGGGCCATTCACAGTTGAGAAAAACAAGTCAGTCTCTGACATACTGTGCCAAAAGCACTGCCAGTTACTAAAGTACCTCTTTAAATTAAGGTGTTTGGAGCCAGAATGTAAGTAAGAGCTGGAAACACATTGGAGGATGACTCTCAGTTCAGAGCTCTGATGGATGAAGGCTATTCATCCATCACCTAAGAAGCCAACACCAGCTCCTCAAGTGTTAGACTAATTTTAGCTAAGGTAGAAAAACCAGCTACAGAACTCTAAACTCTAAACAGAGGTTTCTATCCAAGCTCCAAATTCACTTTAAAAGGACAAGGAGGATTATATCAGCCACCCAGAAACAGCCTCAGCGATGTGGCAGCAGAGCAAAATATGGAAGTGAGTGGTGAGACAAACTTCTGGGCTGCCGGGATAAAGGACTGTGGCAGGAGATGCAGGACGAGATGAGGTGTGAAGGCAGAACACAGCGAGTGTGGGCCGTGGTGGTAGAGAGAAAAGCAGACACAGAGAAGTGAGTTAACAACCCCACGACAAACTAGAAATGTTGACAGTTTCTTGGGACTGAGCCAGGCATGAGAATACTCACCGTGGCAGGGCTGACTTATGTCTGACTTTAAAATCTTCCTCAAACAGCATCACCAGTGTTGCCCCAAAACAACCACGTCATACCCAGGCTGAGGAATTGCCCCTATTTCCCTGCGCAGTTGATCTACGAAATGCAAACTGAACATCAGGGCTGGAAGTTGGTTAGTCTTTCTTCCTAGAAAACACAGAGCCATTCCCTCAATAAGTTCCATAAAAAGGAACAACAAGAAAGACTAAACCAGGATCCCCTGAAATTTCCCCCACTTTTCCATCCAAGCAGCAGCACGAGAGGTTGTGGTTGATAAGGAGAAAATTGCAAATGGTAGTAGGAAGACCCTTCAGCAGCACTCCTGGAGTTACTCCATTATCTGCTGCTTGGCCAAGGAAAGGAAGCTGGGAAGGGATAGGAGCACTGCTGAATAACCTCAGTCATTAATTCCATGGCCAGAATGATGGTTTATGAGACAAACATTTGAAGAAACTTGAAACTGAGTAGCCTAAACCAACACTTAACACCCAATTCTCCCCTACTCTGCTGCTGTCCTGCATTTCCCTGGTACCATTGGTATTCACTGTGGTAGCACAAGGACACTTAGTACTTTTGGCAGCAGTTTTGTAATGACTGAAGAGAATTCAAAGGACAGCAGCCAGACACTGTGATGTGTTTTATTAGCTCCCAGATGTGCAGGTAAGGTGAATATTTGGGAAATGAGTTTTGCTGCCACGGGTTTTCTAACATCACTCAAGGTCTCAAAATCTTATAGTGGAACAAAAGGCTGTCATAGAATTTGAAAGTCATCTTTGGCAAAGCATCTTTTCTGAATCTGTTCATTTCTTACACAGAAATACAAATGCACGACATCTTTGATGATATTTGCCCAGCTGAAAACAGGAGGTCAGCTGCTGAGGCTGTGTGTTTTCCACACGAATTATAAGTGACTGAGCCTCTGTAGGCATTTCCTGGGATATCTTCTGGTGTAGATGATCCAGAATCTGGAGATGCTTTACCAGGCTGTATAAAATAGTGTTTGGTGCATCCTGGATTGCAGATCAAAATAACAAAGAGTATTTTGCTTAAAGAGTAAAATTGTTCCTGCCAGAATTAGAAGTCACCCCCGAACAGCAGAGTTGCCCCATCCCTGGAAGTGTTCAAGGCTAGGTTGGATGGGGCTTGGAGCAGCCTGTTCTAGTGGAAGGTGTCCCTGTCCACGGCAGGGGGTGGAACAAGATGAGCTTTAAGATCCCTTCCAACGCAAACCATTCTGTCGTTCCATGAACAGTGGACTTCTTTACCACCTAAGCAAGGTTCACCTTCTGCTATGGGGCCAACTTCTCTGGGAAATAGTGTGCATCCCCTGGCATCTGGAGGAGGTCAGCTAAGGCATCACATCTGGTCCACAGGAAACTCAGGAGTTTTCTAAAAGGGGTGGTTGTGACATGAAGGTTGAACTGCCCAAGTGGGAACCTTGCCAGTTGCTATTTGCGGCTGTGGAATTGGCACTCAGTACGCTGGAGGTGGCTCCTCGGCCACACCAAGCATGAGCTCCACTGCAGTCTAAGACCACTGTAAAAAAAGCAATGCAAGCAACAGAGCAGCACAGCCTTCATTCTGTGGGACTGTGGTGAAAGAAGGGGCTGTGAGCGGCCTCTGCTTCCAACAGAGAGGGCTTTGTCTAGGAACACCAGGGAGAGGCTGTGGACGGCAAAAGGGAATCAGATCAAGCACTGCCACAGTGCAGGCAAGTTGGGGAAAGCAGATTAGAATATTCTAAATACTGGAGAGTGGTGGTATAAGACAGTCTCTTCTCTCATAGAAAGTCTACAATAAATACAGGAGGGAGTATTTATGGAGTGAGATTAACAGTGAGACTGAGCATATCAGACGACAAGATAAACCCAGACCTACTCCTGGAGAAAACGTGCTTCTGCCAGGCTGGAGGGGAATGGGGAGCACTAAGAATAAAGACCAGGCAAGAGCTCCTTGCCAGCCCCAGTTCCTCTGCAGTGCATGGGCAGCAGCAGCAGCTGCTCTGGCGTCTCCTCCAGCTCCTCGGAGCCCTCCTGAGGTACTGAGCACACCGGGAAGGTGTTCTGCCTTTAAAAGCCTTAAAGAGGAGCAAAATGGAGCAGGCATCAAATCCTGACTGGTTGTTCCTCACCTGACACCGAGGGGACTGCCAGGAAGCTCTGAGCAGTGGAAGGTCTGTAGGCAGCAGAGGGGGAGGACTGGAAAAAGGGGAAATTCATGTCACAGCAGAAGATAAGAAAATAAGAGACTTGAGGAGGAGTTTTGCTTTGCCCACCAGACAATTGAAAATAGATCAAAAGAAGAACCCAAAGGGTTTGTTTGAGATGACAGCTCCTAAGGAAGAAAGTGGGGCAAATTTCATACATTTCAACATTTAAAAATAATTTTCTTTCTGCCCGGGAAGTAGATGGGAAGCAAACAAAAGGGAGTAGGCCAGATTCTGATATCACTGGGTGAGACAGATTTGAGTCTACTGCAGTGAAATCAGAATCTGGCCCGTAAGTAGGCAGTTCCACTCCCTGCAATGACAAACAAGTGAGTTCTGAGTTAGGGAATGACAGACAGAGAAAGAAGGAAAGGACTTCTATAAGTGAAATACAAGATTCTTTTTTTCACAGTCTCAAGACCTGTAGAGAAACATGGTTAGGAGTAAGGATGAACTCCTTTTAAGGACTTAGCTGAGCTGAATTTGCTTTGGCCTGACCACGACACACACGGGCAGCTTGTCCTGCCCAGCTGGTTTATGGTACATTGTAGCCCACAGTTACGGGAATAAACTCCTAATGTTTTTAGGTTCTGAGCATTTTCTGGAAACAGGACCTACCCTGGCAAAAGTATGACAATAACCCCAGGTATGAGCAGTGATCTTCATCAAATTCATCAGGATGGAACAAAAATACAAACTGTCATGGGGACAAATTTCCAGGACTGGCAGGACCCCAGGGGTGTCAGACAGAATCTGTCTCAAAAACAGCCTATGCTTTGAAGTTCCCACCTCTCACAACAGCCAAACTTTTTCAAAGGCAGACACCAAATAAATGTGTATTTAACCTCCTGAGGCTTCTTCTTCTGCTGCTGGCTCCATCCTCCACGGTGATGAAGGCGGCTCACAGCAGCATTGTGGTGTAGCAAATTCACATGAGGTGTGTTTTGCACATGACCTGCATCAATAGTTCATGATTTCTTTTATAATGACAGCATTAAACATCTCCAGGCAGAGGCTCATGGGATCTGTGCTCATTCGAGTAACTTAAGGACAGGCTTGTGAAACTCTCAGCAACCAGCAGGAGACAAATAATCAAACTTGGGACAGTTTAACATAGACAGTTCCAAGCTACAGGAAAATCTAATGCTGTTCCTTGTGGTCTGAGGGGAGAGCTCAGGACAAGAATAGCCCATTTGACCACCAGCACCACAAAGCAGGTTTTGAAAGTAAAAGGAGGTGCACCCTCAATTCCTCTTCTTGAGGGTTATTTTACAAGAGGAATGAGAAGAAAGCGAATGCAGCAGCTGCGTGTACTGTGGTGTCAGTCCAGTGAGACAGGGGAGCTGTACTGGTGGAAAATCAAACAAATGAACACAGTGCACAGATAGATATTTGTGTAGAGATGAACATTTTTTGGCATGTCTGATCTCCTTTGCTCACTATTGCTCAAATCACTCAGCAAAAGGCTTCAGAACCTGTCAGCAGAGAAATCCTCCTAAGGAAAAAAATACACAACTGTTTCTCTTCTCCCCTGGCAGAGTCCAGCACTGAGACACTCTCACTCACTATAAATAGAGGTTCTGCACTGATGTCCAAGGGAAGTGTAAAGCCATGCCATTAAGGAAACCCAGTCCTGCATGACATGCTGGGATGGACACTGTGTTCAGGCAACTTCTGTTACAACAGCCCCACTCTGCATGTCACGCTTTTCTTGTGGTCTGTGATGCTATCTGTCAGTCAGCCTTCTCTGTGCTGATATATTCAGAAAACTTGTCATTTAAACATTCAGATATTCATGTGTTGCAGTAAATCAGGCTGACAGTCGGCTCTGGAACTGAGGCACAGTATTTAATCACAGAATAGATGCAACAAGCAGAACCATTGGTCCAAATTTCCCATGGTACCTTACTAACTGCCTTATTTTTAATATACAGTCAGCTCCTTTCAACTTGTATTCCCTGTTTCCGCAAGCACTTGCTGTCAAATGATCCTGAAAATAATTCTGCTCCATGTCTCCAAACCATCCCAGAAGTCCCACATTTGCTAGAAAGAAATTGGCTGGTTGGTGGGATTTTGGGGTGGATGACTGTGGGTGTATTTACCTGCCTGCAGGTGACTGCTGGAGCCAAGTGACCACTTCTGCAGCTGACATTCACAGCCCTCATTCCACTGGTGCAACTCCTTTGGGAGAATCCCCTGTTTCACACTATTAATAGTGTGCATGTGTGTGCTCCAAGTATCCACAGCTGCCCAAGAGCTGCAGGAATGTGGCATGTTGGCAGGAGAGAGCTTGATCCAAGACATTGCAAATGTCTGGTGTCCCATGAGAAAACAAGAAAGGCTTCTCTACCAGGTCCCACACCCAACGTTTTACTGCATAAAGAGGGCTGGCAGCTGAAACAGTTAATGGAGCAGTAGCTCTGCAGAAGATGATGGAGAAGGAGGGAGCAGCTCGGCCCCTGTCTCCTCGAGTGTCTCCCACAGCTATCGGATATCGCCTCCTGTAAGTGCCTGCTCAGCACAGGGAGACAAAAATTGCTATTGACAGAAGTCCCCCGCAGACAGGGCCCTCTGCTGCAGAGCTGCTCGAGTCTGGAGTGCTGGAAACCTATTTTAAATGACAACAGAGCAGCAATGCTATGGGAAGATCTTTTTGTGTAGAGTTTTCAGGATTAGGTCAGGGAGAAAACAAAAGTACAGCCTTGTGTTGACAAATATTGTCAGAACTTGAGGGTTCTGTTTTCCAGTGCTGATTTGTGCGAACACTTCCAGGGCATCAGGGAATGTTGTCATGTATGAACACTAATCACAGGAAATGGCTGTTCTCAAAGACATGGCTGATGTTATGGACAATAACGGGATCATGTAATGTATGGCCACCAAATTAATAAGCATTTGCACCCTAAGCATTAACTTTCACTCTCAGTCATGAAAAAATAAAAACCCAGTGAGCAATCTGCAGTGGCAGAGGCAGGATTATTAAAAGATTATTTGAGAAAGAGCAAGGAGAAGGCAGTATGTCATCAGAATTTGGGATCACTACTTTGATTTGCTGTTGAAACCTCTATGTATTTTAAGATCTCAAACCCCAAAACAAAGCTTAATCTTCACTTAGGCACTACAGTTCCCTCCCTTATCACATTATCCGAGTACATCACACTCTAATTATAGTTGTCTGAACAACACTTAGTGAGATTGGGAAGTACTAACCTTGCCAGAGAAGCCCTTGAACACACAGTAGAACCAAGTCAGAAATGCTTTTTAGTTCTTAAATGCATACAGTTAAGTGTGCTGCAACCAGTGGAAAAAAGTTGTTCTTACACCATCAACAACACTTCAGAAAATTTACCTCTTCATTATAATTAACACAGATCCTGAAGTCCTGGCTCAAAATTGAGAACAAAGATGTTGTTATTGTGAAGGAAAAAAATACATTCTAATATTTGTATTTCTAAAAGCATCATTAAAAACATATCAGTAATCATTCAAAGAAAGGAGTAATACTTACAGCATCTCAGTGGGATATTATATCTCGCTCTCAAGAGGTATTCAGAAGTGCTTCTCAATATTTTAGTATATGTTAGGCAGTGATTCCAGTTTATTTACCTCTCTCTAGTGGGTACAGCAGTATGAGTTAAATATTCCATCTTCCTGTCCCAAGGATATAAGGGACTGTATCTCCAAACTCAAGCAAGGAAGAAAATCTCTCTCCCACATCACCTCCTGGGGTGGGAAATGGCTTCATGTGCCTCAGTGACTGTGGACCAGTGGCCTTGTTTGCCTACATATTTCTTCAAGGCAGCTGCTGAGAAGCCTTCAAGAAGAGCTTCAAGGAGCCCAGACCTTGTGCAGATGCTGCAGAATGGTTGTTACTGAGTTTAACTGAGGCATTTCCTTTTCTGCCACCTCTGCCATTCCAGGGCTTTTATTCTTTTTGCATTGCTTTACATGCCAGGGCATGGAGATGGGTATTCCACCAAATCCCAGCTTTGCTTTGTTCTTACTTTTAATGTATAAATACAACTCAGACTCTGCTGTTGTGCTTTTAGAGCTAACCACTGCTTCAGTAGCTTCTCCAGCTAGTTTTAATGTTTGCCAAATCTGAGTTTCAAAGTCCATCATTATGAAGAAAAGAGGAATTGTTACTTTTCCTAGCAAGCCTTTATTTATGCTACTTTGTGGATTGAAAGAGGCCTCAATACCCTGTAAATCACCAGGGTTCTTGATAGCAACTTCAAGCCTCACTGAGAGTTTAATAAGCTGCTGCTGAATTACATTGCATTTGTTCAGTTTATAGAAAAAAGTTATCCAGTTGGCTGCTGTTACTAGTTATCAAATACCACAGATGTTAAAGAGGACCTTGAACCAGTATCTCTGGTCTGAACTACATCAAAATACTGAGGAGAATATTTTGGATTCCTAGGCATTGATACAAGTCCAAATTTCACAGTCATTTGCTATTTCTATATTTTAGCCAGATAAATAATGACCAATCAATAATGACCAATCCCAGAATTCCTAAAAACTGAAAATAAAAACAACTCTCAAATTCATCCAGATTTTGAATTTTTTTTTTTTTTTTTTAATGGGGGGAGGTGTGGTTATCCTGTTTTTTGCCTCTGCTAGTCTTGCTAATACTCTTTCATGTGAGAGGCTCTAAATATAAGAGCCAGGAAATGAAGATCTCATCACTGCTGTCCTGCTGGTGCATTCCTGCCCTGCAGTGGAAGGAATGGCTTCATGGCCTCTGTGAAAGTTCTGCTGAGGGGCCCGTTTCACTCAGCAGTTTAATTACGTTGGGCCATTTTACAGAGCCCAAACCCCTCCATCAGTCCATCAGTGCTGCAGCACAAGAGGCTTGGGGAACGTTTCAGTCTTGCAGACTTCTTGTCTGTTAAGTTCTGGAACTGCAGTGTTCTGAAACCGCAGTGTTTGTTTGGGCTGTTGCCATGTCCACACTCTGTGAACGTGCAAAAGGAGCTTATGGTGTGTGCACAGAGCTCTCTCCTTCAGGCATCTCCCTTGCTGCACTGGGAGCTTGGTGACCTGGGATACTTCTACTTTTTTATCAGCTCTGGATAAATTCAACCAATTACCTTAACTTTTATTGGAGAATCATAGAATCATGGAGTGGTTTGGGTTGAAAGGGATCTTAAAGCCCATCTCATTCCACACCCTGCCATGAGCAGGGACACCTTCCACTATCCCGGGTTGCTCCAAGCCCTGTCCAACCTGGCCTTGGACACTTCCAGGGATGGGGCAGCCACAGCTTCTCTGGGCGAGCACCCTCACAGGGAGGAATTTCTTCCTAATATCCCATCTAACCCTGCCTTCTGTCAGTGTGAGAAGGACACAGAATACAATACCTACAGAGAGAGAAGTGTGTACAAACTGAGAGATGGCCCCACCCATACACACACAGGCACAGTCATTGGAAAGCCTATTTCCACAGGAAATTAGGATGGGAAGATTATTTAGATTTTTCCTTAATAAATAGAGAGGATAAAAATCACACTCTGAATGTATTTCCGGTAAATTGCACGCCTTAATGGAGAGACCCAATGAAATCACCATCCAGTCTCAGAGACTCTGTAATGCTGGGAATGATTCAGTTTCATTGCGTGAACTGCCATGAAAATAAGCACTGGGATCTTTAAAACTTGAGGTTTGGGTTGCCATGCCCAAGAGCCGTCAGGAGCAACAGACACAGTGATGGCCATCACGGGGATGCTCAGGCACACAGGCTCAGCAGGAGCAGTCCCAGCTGAAGTGCTCTCCCCACCTGGCAGCCAGGACAGGTGTGTCACTTCCAGATGTGACATGAGCCACTTACATGTTGTTCCCAGGCTTTGAAGTGCCGTGCAGAGAAAGCCTGAGCCGCTGCTGCAATTAGAGCCGATACATCATTTACTGGAAGAATTAAATGCGCTGTAGTAGCAAGCCTGCAGTTGACACTCACAGGGTGCAATTTAAATCCTCCGGATTAGTAATTCTTTTGAGATCTTCGTAATCATTGGTAATAGGTAGTGAAATAAATCCACATTTATATCCTACAGACTGCAGCTGTGCTTCTGTTAAAGTAGTATTAACTAATGGGTTTTAAATCCTTCTGCCAGCTCAAGCTGTAAGCACCAAGGCTCCTGTGCAGGGATAACTCAGCCTGGGTGATGTGTTCCTAAGCAGGAGAGCACTGGTTAATGAATAATGGAAGCACCACGGCACAGTCACAGCTCAGGGCTCACTCCTGCAGGAAGCTCTCTCGGGAGAGGTCCCCACGTAGCTCCTTGTGCCACAGCGACCCAACTCCAGCTCAGACTGTGGATAACTGTGATGGGAAAGAACACAAAATGCTCATGGAAAGCTTTACCTACGTGGACAAAGTGCTGAGGTGTCCAGTCGAGCGAGGGGTTTGTCCGGCCAGCTGCAGCTTTGTCCCTTCAGGTATCAGGAGTGCACACTGTGCCCTGATTTACTGCACAGGCTCCCAGTTAACTAAACAAATATGCTATTAAAAGCTGAGCCAACCTTGAGTGGGACATATGGGCTTAAACTTCAGGAGGAAGAGATTTATAGACTTGTTTTTGCAGCCTAGAGAGTAATTGAAGAGGCCTCAGACAATTCAGCATTTACCAGCTCTGATAAGGGAAGGCTGCACTTCACTGGCATGAGATGGGAAGGGTGATGGGAGCAAGATTGGCACTTAGAGCCCCAGCCATGGAGCAGGGACTCAGCATGACGGCCACTCTGGGAACAAAAAGAAGATTTGCAAACCCAGTATGCTTGTAAGATAAGCACGGCACTGATAAAGTGAAGCACTTAGAGATTAAAAAACTCAAGAGAATGATATAAGTGGCTGAAGGAAAAGAGCCCAGGAATCCTGGCTGTCCCTTCCTTCAGCCCAATCTGCTCAAAATTCACTACTTTAAAGATGGTTTCTTGACAGGTAAAAAAAAGCACATTTACCTGGTTCTGTTCTTTATGGGTTCTGTTTGCTTTGTTTTCATTTAGGCATCTACAAAGGACATTGTTTCCGAATCAACCACTTCCCTGAAGACAATGACTACGACCACGACAGCTCCGAATACCTTCTCCGTGAGTGACAGTGATACCTAACACACAGATATGGCCTGAGAGGCTTCCCTGGGTGTCTGTTCTGTAGAGTTTTACTCACTGCCAGACTGGCCCAAACTGGGTTGCACAGCTCAGTGGTGGCACATGTCCAGTTCATGCTGCAGCTGACACAACCATCACCCTTGGGGACCCCAATTTCATAGTCATTGAATCATGGAATGGTTTGCGTTGGAAGGGACCTTGAAGACCACCTAGTTTCAACCCTCTTGCCATGGGGTTTCAAGGATTTTTTCCAAGGGTTTGCTTCGGCCAGAGTAATGCTCATGATTTTGGTGTCCATTCTCTAAACATCATATGGCAAATTTTCAAATGAAAACTACAGCTATCATGCCCAGATTGGCGAGGATATTTTACAGAGGGAGTATTTATTGGGTTAGTGTAACAAAACAGATTTGAGAAGTGGGTTCCAGCCCATTAGGAAGATTTACCTAATGCTTAAACCCAATCCTTACTCAAGCCTCAGCCTGTAACAGCTGCTGAGCCACCTTCCCCTGCAGTGAAATTACTGAACTGTAGGAAGGAATCTGAAATTTCTGCAGCTAACAGCAAAATCCCGGCATGAACAGGGGCTGTGGCTTCCCTGCCTGGCCAGCCACCCACTGCTGCTCCATGCTGGCATGTGATTCCCTCCAGAAGGGGCTTCATCCACCAACCTGGTGCTTGAAACAAGGGCAATTGTTTCACCTCCTCCACATGACCATTCTCTCAGCTGATGGGAAGTCTTGGAACCCAACCATGAAACCTGCAAAGCTGAAGTTGGGTTCCCCTTCCCCAGAGGACTCCTTGCATTGTTGTTCCTTCTGAACGAAAGAGCTGAGCAGCCAAGCTGAAGGCAGTGCCCTTTACCAGGGAGAGGAACTGCAGCTCACAAGATGTTGGGAAATCAGGGAGCAGAGAACAATACCGCTGGCAAGGCAGAGAACTCCTCAATTACAATATTAATTACCTGAAACACCACTTCGAGAACCACTCTGCCCTTCTTCTCACTTCTGGGCAACAACTTCTAGTTGCTAAGACATGAAGAAGGAAAAAAATCTCCAAAAAGTTTGCCTCACTAGAAAGCCCAGATGTTTTTTTCCTCTTTGCTCTTGTCAATTTAGATCAGTCATAGCACCCGGGTGACATAATTTCAGAGCTCAGGCGGAGTGTGAGCACAGCTGCATTTATCTTTCATACAAAGCCTTGGAACTAATGTTAAATTGATGCCAAGTCAGCTTTAGGAAACAAACATTATTAGTAAAATGGAAGAGGAATTAAGTAGCATCTTGATAAAAGTACATTTTGCCTTCTTTATATGGAGAAAAGTGAGAACTGGGAAAAACGGTCTCCAGCTCCACATTAAGACATGAGACTGGTAAATTGTTTGTAAGTGTGCTTGTGACGAGTGTTCCTAAAAGCTGTTTGCAAAAGTGACTAAGTACAGACCTTAAAAACAAGTTGGTCCAACCCTTTATGTCTTCTGCAGAATCAGTCTCCGGTGTCTCCCCCACAGAGCAGAGCTCATCTCACAGAGTCTGCACGGAGACAAGGCTCCTTGGCTTTAACTTTCATAAGAAGAACTGCAGTTTCCCATGCATACAGTTGATTTAGAGATTACTGAAAGGTTACATGTCTAAATCCAAAGGAGATGAGCTCATACCTATATGTAATAGGGACCAAATCATTGTCTAAGACAGGAGGATATTTGCATCCTGTTTCAAAGGGATGTGAGAGCTTCCGTCCCATTTTTGCCCTCTGCAACGCCTTTGCAGTCTATTGGCTCCATATCATTCTCCACTGTTTCTGGCCATTTCTTGGCACAGTTTCTCAGAGAGACATGTTGGGACTAATCCTTATTTTTCCTGCCTGGCTTAGACAAAGGCACCAACACTCATGTATTTCGTGCTCCTGAAAGAGCAGCGTGAGGGGTCTCAGCCTCTACCACTGTCCCCAATTTAATTTGGGCTTCAGAGAAATGCAAACATTGTAGTGCTAGCAGGATCGAGCCCTGGTCCAAAACCCCATGGAAATCAGTGACAAAACCGACTCATTTTAGGAGACTTTGGCCCAGGGTGTGGGTAGAGGCAGGAGTTTGGATTTTGCCCTTTGGTGTTCAAGCTGCTCCCTGCAAAACCAAGCGAATGACAGCACGGTGACAACTGACACGTGCAGAGGAGCTCAAACAAGACCCTTTCTATTGAACCTTCCCCGTGGCAACACGCGCCAATCTGCATGTCTAAAAAAATCCCCCTCACATGCCTGTGCAGGGCCCCAGCGAGCAGCAGATGTCCCACTGCCAGCACGGAGAGCCCGCGCGGTCCCCGGGCTGCTACCGCATCCCCAGCGGCAAACGTGCCCCGACTTCCCTCCTCTCCCGCTTCCCTCCTCTCCGGCATTCCTTTGGGCACACAAAACCCGAGCTGCTCCCATCCAGCATCACAGGAAACACAAGCACCTCTCCCTTTGCAGAAGGGGGATCTCATCCTCACTGTGCGCTGAGGATGTCGGCGCTCTGTTGCTCTGAGCAAGGGCACCCCGTTTCAGGGACATCTCTACAATTTTATCCCTCCTTCCCTGCATGCTAGAGCATCCTGTTTTCAAAGCCATTCCCTCGGCTCTTGCCTTTCTGGAGATTAAAAGCCCGAGCCGAGCAGGGTTTGCAGCCCCATGGGGAGGAGCAGCGCCGCGGCTCCACCGAAGGAGGTGTCACCACACATAGCGGAGCACAGCAGGCGATGCAAACCGACAGGACGGTAAACAAGGGGGGAGAAAAAGCCAGGCAGAAAGCAAAAACCAGATTGCCGTAATGCTTTTTGATGTGCTGTCATTTTATTACCAGTATCAGGAGACATATGTAAATTCTACGTGGTACCTTATGAGCTTCCTTTGAAATTTCGGAGCTAAAAGTACATATTGTGAGAAAAAATATACTGTGGAGTTTTTCAGGAAGAGAACACTGTGTGTTTTGTTTCTCTTCGCAATAATTCCCTACTACCGAAAAATCATCTCTGGAGTTTATTAGTACAAATGGAACAACCCACCCCCTACAATTGGCATGTCTGACAAGCTCCTTCCAATGATATCACTGAAGCATTTTGGGAAAGCTCTTTGACTTAACTGGAATCATTATAAACAGCATGACCATAAAGTACAGGAAACAACATCCATAAAGGGTGGGCCACAGGAGATTTTAAGCCTTTAGCCAGGGCACAAACAGACAGACAGCGATTTGGGGTGCCTTAATGTCCAGCAGCAGAGACTGACTTTGAATCTTTTTCTAATAATTGACTGTAAAAACTGACCCAAAAGCCAAAGTGCTGTTAATTCATACCACACACGTGAGGGTACACCCAGGACAAGGGAACAGGCTCTCACCTCTCAACAGGCTTTGACCAGAGACCTTACACCCACCCGCATCACTTGGATTTGGCAGTTCCTGCAAGACGCTGTCTGAATAGCAATGCACCCGCCTGGACTGGGCTCAGATCCGGCTGGAAAATGCCCCATCTGTGAAGGACACGTGCAGCGACGCTGCTAGTTTGGGAATGGATGGGCTTTTCTCGCTGTTGCAGATCGATAAAGGCAGAAGCTTCCCAGGCAGGGACTGTCTTTTTGGGTTTGTGTCTGCACCCTCCCTCCAAGGCCCGGGCCGAGCGGGGGCTCCGGGGTCGTGCAGGGCACACAGAGCGATGCTGGTGCAGCCCCCCAGCCCTGTCCCTCCCGCAGCCACTGGGAGCTCTGCCACCAGTTACCAGGGGAATCGTTAGGAAGCGATTCACTGAGTCGGGAACGCCACGGCCATCGACAGCAAAATGAGAAAGCAGCAGCTGTAACATCTGCCCGTTTCTCCCGGGGAAACGGGCGCCGCTCGCTGTGCGTGTCAGCCAGGAGGATGGACCCGGAGAGACCGCGGCGGTCACGGCACCGCAGCGGCCCAGATGGCGTTTTCTCCTCTCCATTCATTCAGCCCTGGGGTGCCCGTGGCCTCCCAGTCTGCTGTGGGATTTCCATGCCACTGTGACAGCAGCCCCGACTCTCACTCGCCTTGGGATCCCCCCAGCCTGGCACCCCTCGCACTGCCAGGGCTCCCCTCTGTGCTCTCGCCTTTCCCCGACCTTCAGAGTGATCCTGTTTTCCGCAGCAGTATTCAGCACCTTATCTCCCCGACTTAAAAAAAAAAAAAAAAAAAAAAAATCCTCTCTCTAGAGCAATAAAACTCGGTTCCTCACTCTGCCTTTCAGGAACCCCTGCCAGCTTTTAAACCTGAATGGTTTTTACAATACAGACATCTCTCTTCTCATGCTTGTTTATTTTTTCTCAGCCCTTTTGTTCCTTCCCTGCCACTTCCCTGTCGATTGCTACTCTTTGTTGTGACCCGACTTTGAAAGCTGGCTTGAAGTAGTGTTTTAATATTTTTGTGGGGGATTTTATAGCCCACGCTGGTGAATGGACTGAAGCATACAGAATTTTAAATGACTATTTTGCTGTCAGGAAACTAAACACATACATCTAAGATACACTTGTTAAAATTCCTTCCTTAGAAATCTGAAAGGTTTTGATGTCCTTAATATCTAGCAAAAGAAAAAGGGGTTATTAGCCATGCTTGCTGGCAACATGGGTGCTGCTGACTTCAAGAGCTGTAATTTGCTCACCTTGGGTGTGCACCACGGAACAGATCTGTCTGCTCCAGCTGTCCCAAACGTTGTAGGGTTCACAGCCAGCTCATGAATTTTTCACTGCTGCTCCCTGTGTGATGCTGGGTCTTACTGTCACTTACCTCATGCTTTGCCAGAAATATTCTGCACACGGTGGCATCAGAAAATGCCAATAACACTGGACTTCCTGGGAGAAAGCTCAAAAGATTGAAGCCACTCAGTTGAGAGTCTGTCACACTGACCACCTCATGGCCTCATCATCCCAAAAACATGCCCAGAAATGCAGAATCGGTGATAATTCTAGCAAAAAGGAATAAAAAAAAATAGTAAGTTAGATTAGGGAAAATTTCTTCACTGAAAGGGTTATAAAGCACTGGAATAGGCACCCCTGAGTATGTTCAAAAACATGTGGATGTGGCACTCAAGGATATGGTTTAGTGCTAAGCATGGTGGAGGTGCTGGTTTCACAGTTGGATTTGATGATCTTAAAGGTCTTTTTCAACCTTAACAATTCTCTGGTTCTATTAAATCATTCTTCTCAAAGATTTTAGGAAAAAGCAAGGGTTTTGCGACTCTAATCTCCATGCTTCCACCCAAGGAGGCATTGGAAATGATTACTGTCTCTCTTCCTTTCCTACCTGTCTCCCTCCAGGCATTGTCCGTGCCTCCAGCGTGTTCCCCATCCTAAGCACAATTTTGCTGTTGCTGGGAGGACTCTGTGTCGGAGCAGGAAGGATTTACAACAGCAAAAACAACATTATTCTCAGCGCTGGGATTCTCTTTGTTGCAGCAGGTATGTTTAAATTGAGTTCTTAAGAAGTCCTGCCTTTTTCAACTGGAAAAGACTGTGGAAAAGCTCCTTGGCAGTGCTTTCTCTGCATCCCTTTCCTGAACGGAGGGCATTAACAAAACCACACCAGGCACATTTCTCAAGACAAAATTTTGCTCTTGAAGCCCTACAACAAGTATGTTCTAGAAAAGCTTTTGGTTTTCCTGCAGAAGGAAGTGAAATTCGGTAACAAGCATGTTTTACACTATTTAAAATGTATTAAACATTAGATGAATCAGGCATCTCTTATACCTAGGGCCTTTTTTTTTAATATGAAGGCAGAAAACATTCACCTCTGATAGGTGAACCTGTTTTTCACACTAGAGACATCTGAGAGAGTCAGCCCCATTGTTAATACCTCTCCCTGAAGCCTGGATTAAGCATGCTGCATTTAGATGAAAATTCAGCAAGATGGAAGAGAACTTATCTTGATCAAGGTGAACAGCCATAGCCCTGAGCTCCAAATGTATTTTTATCATTCTTCTGGATGTTAGAATCCCACTAACAATACTAGCAAGCTCCCATACGCTTCTTCTTTCCCACTGTGGCAGTGAAGAGATGGGAAAAAGTCCTGCTGAGTATTTTGGGATTCATGTGAGCACGCGTGACCCATATGTTGATCTATTGGTTGTTTTTCAGGAATATTTTGAAACCTTGAGATAAATGTAAGAGTAAATAAATATAATAAAATTTCCTTGTCCCAGTCTTAGAGCCATTCAGGTCCAGAAAGTAACGTGGCTTGAATTTTATCTCCCCAGGCACATAACCACTGATTTATGTTTTTCTTCCTCCAGGTCTAAGTAATATCATAGGGATCATTGTCTACATATCGAGCAATGCAGGTGACCCAAGTGACAAGCGAGATGAGGACAAAAAGAACCATTACAACTATGGTTGGTCTTTTTATTTTGGAGCCTTGTCTTTTATTGTGGCCGAAACCATAGGTGTTCTGGCTGTGAACATTTATATTGAGAAGAACAAAGAGCTGAGGTTTAAGACCAAGAGGGAATTCCTTAAGACTTCTTCCAGTTCTCCTTATGCCAGGATGCCAAGCTATAGGTACAGGAGGCGGAGGTCCAGATCCAGCTCCCGATCCACGGAGCCTTCTCCATCCAGGGACATTTCTCCGGTTGGCATGAAGATAGCAGGCACCATCCCCATGAACGAAATTTCCATGTACACCCTTTCCAGGGAGCCTTTGAAGGTTACCACGGCTGCCAGCTACAACGCAGACCAAGAAGCCAGTTTCCTGCAGGTCCACAACTTCCTCCAGAAGGAATTTAAGGAAGGACTCCATGTGAATATGGTCAACAGGAGAACGACACCTGTTTGAAGCATCTTCCTTCCTCGTGCTTTTTGAAGAGATGTCCAAACAGGATGGATCTGTCAGGAGCGATGTTAAAATACCCTCTCACCTCTTTAATTGTGGCATGTGTTGAGGTAGCAAGTGGAGATCCTCTGGACCAACATAAAGATATTTACATGCTCATAGCTTTTTTTGAAGCTAATTGGAGTTTGTTGATTTCCGTTCTTGGTGTCACAAGATGAAGGCAGTTCATGTTCCTGCACTTTTGTAGTGTGTACACAGTCTTGGAGAAACTGCAAAGGACTGGCCACCAGTGTGTTTTAAAGGATTACTGAAAAATTGTTGTACAACTTTTTTTTTCTAATATTGAGATCCCTTAATACAAACTTGCAAATATAATTTTTAACCAAGCCCAAGGATGAATATGAACTACTCATCAAGTGAGCCACTTTCCTTTGACACGGCGTAAGCTTTGCCTCTTTCAAAAAAAAAAGAAAAAAAAGAAAAAAAAGAAAATATTTTTGAAGGCAACACTTTCTAAAACTGACCTGTGCCACTGAAACCGTAGAGCACCCATGTACTGAGCATTACAGACTCCCCAATGGGGTGGGAAGGGGGTCTCCCATTCCTGGGGTAAGGCATCCCTTGGGGCAATGCAGGCCGAGGAGCAGAGGGTGGGTGCGTCTTGAAACACCTAGAAAGGGAAAAGATTAAAGTAGGTGGGACTCGAGCATAGTTGCAAATATCATTTCTTGCCTAATGTTTAGAAAACTTGAATTCTCATTTCGACGAGCCCTAGTGCCTGATCTGGCAAGGTGCTGAGTGCTGGCTGTCAGGAGCCCCTAGAGACTTCCTAGAGTGAGGCGAGGAGCAGGGCTGAGCCGGGGCAGCCGCGGAGCCGCCACTCCCCTGAGACCGCATTCCTATTTCCTTACTGCTTCACAAGTGCAACACTAACGCTACTGGAAACGAAGATCTCTGAGCAACGTGCGTCAGCAAATGAGAAGCTCATGCGCCTGGACTGGCGAAATTCCCACAGCAATGGGAGCCAAGCGTTAACAGAGCAGATGACAACTTTGTATTTTTTAAAACAGAACAAAACAAAACAAAAAAAATAATCACAGTTTATGAGATATTTATTAAACTCTTTTTATTATTAATTAAGTGCCGCATGGTGCAAGGTATAGTTGCTTTTAGATGGAAATGGTGGTTCGACCTAATTTAATTTATTTTGTAATGATGCCTCTACTTACGTGCAGAGAGCTCACAGCAAACTCTATGCATCACGTAAGGAGGGAACTAATTTGTACCCTTTGCTTCTGTATGTTTTTGAAAGAGTCTGAAATATTTTTTTTTTCTTATAAATTCCTGCTTTCAGTTTTTACACTTAGGCTTGGATCTCAAAGTTCAAGGTCCTGACTCAAAGGTAATTTAATTTAATAGTACTCATGCTGATTTTAGTGACCACTCAACCAAGCCATATGAGAATGAGGTGCCCGATTCCCCTCAGATGAATTAGATGCAGTGAGAGAGGAGCATCTAATTCCTGTAAATTCCTTTGAATATCCCCATCATCTTTGCCCAGAAAATCTTTGCTAGCAGAAGACTAGACAAGTGGTGACAATAAAAATTCCATAATTTGGAAAGTCTGAGTCACTGGTAGTGGGAGATCTCAGCCAAACTGTTAAAACCTCTTTAGTCTTCATTTATCCTATGATGGCCCCAGGGCCAGAGACTCAGTGGTGGTTTGGATACAAGGCTTTCAGCTAGTGGAACCAAGTCCTCCAGGGAAATCCCGGAGAAACTGCCTTAACATCCCAAAAAGCAAGTTGAATCCCCTCTCGCCCCAGATAAACCCTGCTCAAGCCTCTCTCCTTGCAAGAACCAAGACACAATTCTCAATTTTAAGCGAGAGTCTTCCCCTAGTCACTGTTAATCTCTGCCTGGCCCTCAGCCTGGCAGAGCCACATCGTTATTTTGACAGAGGTGGGTTGGAGCCTTCATCCCTGCTCATTAAGAGTTTCCATTCAGGTTAAAACTCTGCTGGGATCCTTTTTTCAAACCTCTGAATTCTGAGAGCTAAAGCGAATGGAGCAATGGGAACGACTTAAAAGTAGAAAATGTTGTGCTACTTTCTGTATCAACACACTATGGAGAAAGATGTTACACAAGCTTTTTAAAAAACATTCAAACAGAGGCAGAAAAGAAAACTTTTTTACCTACTTTTCGGCTAGGACAACATAAAAGGGTTCTAAAATTATTAAAGTTCTTGATGAAAGGTTTTTTTACAAGAATCTTTATGCTTTCAAACAATAAATTATTTCCTACTTTTTGAGACTTCGTAATATTAAAATACTTTGATTAGCTATGATAGAAGTAGAAGTTTGCAATGAAAAAAACCAACCTTCTGTCTCATTAGTGTGTCATAATAAGTGCTAATTAATTTACATCTAATTATAGTCAATGTATTTTTCAAGTGCAATTTCCCAGAAATATTTGTTTCCCACTGTGTTAATAAACTAATAGTTAGAACTAAGTCCTCATCCGTGTTTACTGTAATTAAGAATAAAACCATTCCCTTTAAAACCAGGAGTTAGATATAGGCTGTTTCTCTAAACTCATGTACCTTGAACTGGAAGTGGACAGTGTGAGGTTTGCTCCACGCGTGGGTTTTGTTCTTTTAGTCATCGTTCTCCAGTGAATGTGCTTCAAACCACCCATCTGATTCCAGCCAAAGTCCAAGGTTTTTCTTCAGCCCAGCTCAGACCTGCAGAGGCACGTGCAGTATTTTTGGAAAAGAAAAGTCTTGCTGGGCTTTCTGGGATGTTGCTCTTTGCCAGAGCTTCCTCCCCCAGGGCAGGGCTGGGTCCAGCAGCTCTCCAAGAGGGATGCCCTGTTTCGGTCCAAGCTGGAACATCTGCTCCTTCTCCAGCAGGCACCTTCAAGAAATGGAGCTGGAGTGGGGATCATGGGCTGCTCATGGGGTCTGGACAGGGAACAAAGGCATGGGGAGATAACACGGACCAGAGCTTTTGTCCTGTGGGACAACAAGGGCTGCAACTGAAAATGCAGCAGCTAAGTTTCAGTGCAGTAAATTGTTCAACCAAAGCCAAACCCAAAAAAATTCATTTGACAATTCCAGTAAAAAAAAAAAAAATCTTCAAAAACCCAGTCCTTTTCCATGGAAAACTTTGATTCTGACAAAACTAAAAAATTTGCAGCATTCCTGCCCATGAACAGTCTTGCTCCATGGTTGATCTATCTGAACAGAGTCAGATTGTGCTCAGACTTTGAAACCACTCAGTGATAGTTTAAAAAAAAATCATCTGTTCTTCCACATCTCTCTGGTTTCCGTGGACAGCATCGAACAAATGAGCCGCATTTCCCAGCAAGGCCTGCAGATAAAACCATAAAACCATATCATTAACAATAATCGGCTACTGTAGCAGCAGAACTAAAAAAATAATAAATGCTATTGGATCAGATATGATTTTCCAAGAAACAAAGTTTCAGGTATACCATGAGCTCTCTCTTCCTCATTTCTCATACACAATAGGAGTAAAAGGAGAAATCACTTCAGCTGTCCAGACATCTAACAATAAACTCTTTTTCTATTTCCTTTTCTCTCTGTATGGATCACATATCCACAAGGGCTAATATATCACGTCCCTTGAGGCTACATTTCTGTCTGCAGTTCTAAAGTGTTATTTCCACTGTGCTTCAGTTCTACTGGTATAATCACAACCATGTATAATGTACTCAATCCTTACTTTTTAAATAAACCATTTTAAATGTATTTGGTTTTGTGTGGAGAAAGGTATATAGGTTTTTAATTTCCAAATTCTCTGAGCTGAGATTTCTGTTTATTTTTTCATGTTTTTCACTGTTTGATTGCAGCTGGCCATGTTACTGGCAGCCAATATTTCAGAGGAGATAAAATTATCCTTGTGGTTCCACAGACCACAAAATCTCCAAGATAAGATATCTTCACAATATTTCCAGTTATTTGGTTGGAAAGTAAGAGAAACCTTCTCATTTCCAGCTTAAACTTGTCCCGTATGACACACACTGTGGTTTCAGTGCCCAGTTTGAGCCTGGTGTGGTGGCCAGAGGCCACTGCAAACCACCCTTGAGGAAAACAATCCAGAGTGTTCTGAAGTGCCCTCCCCAAGCCTGAGCTTTCCTCCAGCTTTTAAGGCTTCTTATGATCTCACCTCGAGCATCCTCCTCTCCCTGATCTCGCCCATTTTGCCTGAAGGAAGCCTGACCCCACGTGCTGAGGCTCCACACAGCCTTGCTGTGATCACCACACAAAATCCCAGCAGGACGAGCAGTGCTGAACACGGGCCAGCAGCTGAGCAGCCTCTCCCTACTCCCAGACATCCTCAACCATCCCTGAATCAGAGACAATATTTCTTCTTCAAATGCTTCTTTTAACTTCACCTCCCAGTTCCTCAGCCTCCAGACTGTCTACAAAGATGAGGACTGGCTGCCTGTCTCTACCCACCTCTCCCAGGCTCATGATGAATTGGCACATCTGGAGGGAGGTAGAGGATTCATCTTTTCAAATGCCTCTGACATGTGGTAGTGAAGCCATTTAAAGCTCAGGCCCAAAGCTGATTCCCTTGGACTGAAATAAATAAGGGTTTTTCCCACATTTACATCCCAAGTCTGTGGGTAAATGGTGACTCCAGGAGCTGTGGCCACCCCACTGTGAGCAGGGGTGTTGGGAAACGTGGTGGTGTTATAGGAGGGGGGAAGCAGAGACAGGCTTCGGAAAGTGGAAAAAAGAGGATGTGGCATTTCCTTGGAATGAGCAAACAAACAGACATGGGCAGTGCTGAAACTAAAAGGGAAAGGAGAAGCTCTGCACCTGTCTGCAATCCAGCGCGACCTTCAGCTGGCGGTCCGTGCTCCCAGAGCCAGGGGATCGCTTTCCCCAACGACACAGCCGGCATGGCCGGCGGTATTTTGGGAGCACGGAGCTGTGGATCAGTCACAGGGGCAGCAGGGATGGCCAGCTATATACAGCGGGGTGGGAGTCTACTGAAAAATAAAATTGCCAGCCAAAGCACACACACACGTTCCACTCTTGCCTTCCATGATCCCAACCCCAGAATCGGGGAGCTTTCAGAGGGTGCCATTGGTGGCATTCCCAGATATTGGCTGTGCAGAGCCCACCCCGATCCCAGTGGTGTCACCACACTGGGGCAATGCAGGCTGGGGAGCCCAAATATTACTGAGGAGCCCCTGTTTGAAGAAAGCTCTTTGCTGAACTCACATTTGAGCTGAGAGCAGAGCAGGTGCCATCTCCCCCTCTCTGGGTTATTCTCACCTGGGGAGGGTCTTCTGCAGAGCATTGTTCTGCAAGCAGGGAACCACAGAGTGAGGTTAATCTGGTTGTGGTAGATACTGAGGCTGGTCTGGGAGAAATACAGAAGAGTTAAGTGCTGGGGAGCAGAGCCAAGTCACCACCTCTGCCAGGGGAAAAAAACAACACAATAGTTGGGCTTCAGACGCCTCCTTTGCCGTATTCTCCAGAAGAGAAACAGAATTGTGTCCCTCACTCACTGCTGCTAAAGTGCAACTAATTGCAGCCCTCCCTGATTTCCAACAGGTCCTCATTAATAGTCTGTTTTTATTTCACATGATATCAATTTTTAAATGTGAGTATTTACCAGCTGACACAGGGAGACTGCTGGAACCATTCCCAGAGGATTAGGTATCGTGATCTTCTGGATGTGCAGAAAACTTCCAGGATTTGCTTTAGTCCTGTGCTCCTCCAGAAATCTGGTTTGCTTCTGCATTTTTCAGGTGCCCAAAAATAACCCACAAAACCCTTTTCTTCCCATGGGCTGGCAGCACTAGGTCATTTTTGGGGGCTGGGGACAGTGTTTCACCTCAACTGCAGCAATGTGAGCTTGGAGAGCCACTGCTGCCCATGCTGGGGCTCTTGGAAGCCTGTTCACACTCCCAGCTCCACTCAGCAGTAGGGAAGGATCAATTACTCCCTTCTGATTTCACTTCATTTGTTTCCTGGAAATTAAGAAACTCAAAGCCAAACCAAACCCATAGAACTTCTCCAGAATGAAGGAGCTAAATGAGAACAAGAAGTGTGATTCTTGCCAACACCGGAAGAGGCACAAAGACCAACACCAGTGAAAAAGTTAATGAGTTCCCACCCCTGCAGTCCTTGTAGGTTGTAATTAGTCTAAAGCAGGATCATTAGCACTTGATGCCTCAGCAACCAGAGCCTCGCTTTGTGCCCACATTTGCAAACACACATTCACTTCCCTCTGCTCCACCTGTGGAGTTCGTAGCATCAAGGAATTGAAGTCGGGATGCAGCTCCTGAGATCGACTGATGTCTAGTGAAATTTAACAAGCGTCTACTTCAAAGGAAAAGGCATTACATCTTTAATGCATTTCTTTTCTGGCTTAATGCTTTAGGCCTTTCTGCTTTCATGAGAACTCTTGGTTCTGGTTTAAATGGAAGCCTCTAATATCTCTGTCAGCCCCAGCACAGATGTGCCTGTCGTCCCTGGTCACTGCCTTGCTCCATGTCCCCACTTCCCTCTCTGGTCCCCTTCCCCTCCAATTTTGCACCTTCACTCCTGCCCACAGTTCCCACATCCCAGCAAGAATGGGGCACCAGATGCCACTCTGGGTGCCCACACATCCCTGTGTTCCACAGGGGTGTCTAACCCATCCCTGTCACATGCGGAGCAGAGTAATGTTAACCCCTCTAATATTTCATATTTCAATTACAGTTATTTTAGACCAACATTTTTTAATTTACACTTTTTTTTCTCTCCCTTTCCCATGCTCTCCCTACACTTTAATTCCTTGCTCCACATTGTCCTCATCAGCTTGAGCTGACACCTCTGCACCTTTATTTTGACATCAAACTGGGGTGTTAATAAAACAGGGCTGGAGAAGCTCTGACATTATCTTGACACAATGATATTTGCAGCTTTTCACTGGCATTTTTTTAACCATTCTTTTAACATTAAGGTACTGTCACCCTCCTCAGTTTGACATCACAATTGTAATGTCACCTCCACAGTGGCCTCTGCATTGACATTACCATCAAATTGGCTTTACAATCAGCTGAAATATCAAAGGGAAGGAGAGAGACTGGCCCAGCCCCAGCAATCTGGGCTCAAGGCAAGAGAAGTCACTTCTGGAAGAAGGAATGGATGTGCCGAGTGGCTGCTGGAGTTACTGTAGGCATTGCAGGGAACCTGGTTGATAGGAAAGGAAACAAGCATTTGAGAGATTTTGCATTAGGAAAAAAAAAAAAAGACACAAAAAAAGCTAACCAAAAGAAAAGCGAAACAAAAAATACCCGAAACAAATGGAACCCACAAACCACCACCCCCCCCCCCCCCCCCCACTACTTTGAATAGTTCAGGTTAATTTAAAATAATTGTAATAAAAACATAGAATGAAAATAACTATAATATAAATAAATAATAAAATAAACTAGTTGGCTGATTTTATCACTCTCTGACACAGTGCTGGGCTCTGGAGGCACGTCCAGCCCCAAGCTCCGTGCAGGGGTTCCCGTGAGCTGCAGGCGTGGAGCGAGCGGGCTCCAGGGCTATTAAACTGTTTAGGATCAGTCTGAACTCAGGCCCAGTACCATTATAAACACAGATGTTTTTGTAACCCCGCAGAAAAGTTAATCATCCTATTAATGCCTATTTCTGGGCATGCTGCAAGTCAAGAGATCTCAGCCCCTGAGCGGCGGCTGCGGCCGCTCCAGGGAGTGCCCGCCCTGCCAGGCGTGGGAATCCAAAACAACCCGGATGGGACGGGGCGAAAGCTGAGCTGTGCATTGGGAGCCTCCTGACACAGCCCAGCAGCTGCCTGCGGCCCCGGGGCTGACATTTCCAGGCATTTAGATGCGCCAGGATTTCGGGAGCCCTCGCGAATCCCCCGCCGCGCTCCGTCGGGAGCGCCGGTCCGGAGCGGGATGGACGAGAGCAAACCCCTGAAGGTCCGGCTGACGTTCTCCGTGATCTTGGTGGGCATCTCGCTGCTCTTCGCAGCCGTAGTGACTGACCACTGGGCCGTGCTCAGCCCCAGTGTGGAGAAAAACACCACCACCTGCGAGGCGGCTCATTTCGGGCTCTGGAGACTCTGCACCAAACGGATTTTCATGCAGGAGCAAGGTCTCAAAGAGAAGAGCTGTGGGCCCATCAGCTTGCCAGGAGGTACGTGAGCATGCACGGGAGAAAGTACCAGAACTCACACCAGGCTTTGTTTAGCAGGCTGGAGGACATGGCAGAAGGGAAAATAGGCACTGCATTTGGGATGGGGTGCATGGGGCTGTTTTCATGTTGGTCTGCAAACACACCTCGTTGCCAATCCCTCCTGCCGGGAGCTGCTTTGCTGTGTTGCCTTGCACATCTGTCTGTGACCATATTTGAGTCTCCCATGCAGCAGCAACAGTGGCGGGGAGAAGGGGAGGAGGATTGGGCACAGTGGGAATCACAAAGGGAAATTGGGATGGAGGGAATCTTGCTGAACCCCAGCCAAGGGTCCTACAGGCATGTTGACAGCAGCAGGCAAGAGAGAGGATATATGGGTCCACACAGCCGGATCTTAGGATTTCCAGATCCATATAATCCCAGAGGAACAGCCCATCCACGGTGGGCACTGGGTTATCTCTGAGCTTTTCCAGTAACAGCCATTCCTCAGGGCAGGGAGGGAGAGGGACCTGCAGGATAGTTTGTCAATCTCCAGAAAAAGAGTCATAAATGGAGTTTGAATCAATTTCTCAAGGACTTAGGGGGAGCCTCCTCACCTCTCACCAGAGGCACCTGCTCTCACACACGTCTCCACCTCCAGTTCAATCGATGGGCAGGGCAGCGGGCACAGCAGCTTTCCGGGAAGGCTGCTCCATTCCCATGGTTAAAGGAGCTCATTATATTTTTGCTGATTGCCAAGTCAGCAACATCTGTGCTGTTTGCACTAATACACTCCCTCTGTGACTGAGCCACGCTGCTTTTTTAGAAGGCTTATAGGGTACTGGATGCTTTCCAGAATAGAAATAACAGGATTGCCTTCATGTTAGACTCACTGCTTGAAATGAAATATATGTTAACATATACTTGAAAATTTCCTGTGAAAAATCTTCCTGCTTGGGCTGACTGTATATTGCCTGTATTACTGCAATCCTTTATCTCTTTGGCCAAATTACATATTCTGAGGAGAGGAGCTGAGCCCTCAGCACGTGGATCTGCCTCTAATCAAACTTGGGAGTGTGTCATCCATATGCTTAATGTCTCTCAGGAAGGTACTTACGTGCCTAGAGATGTATTCCTCGCTGCATGCCTTCCCCCGCACATAGAGAACTCCCACAAAAGGAAAAACAATAGAAATTGGTGGATAAACAGCAAAACTGCATGACCATGGGGTAAATATAAAACTCATAAATATCCAGCTGTCTGCACAAAGCAAATTCATAGGCAGGGCACAGAAAAGCAGCCACTATCTTTGACAGACATCAGCATGTGCTTGCATAGACATTGAATCACATCCCAGTGCCGCGTTCCACCAGGCACAGAGTAACTGGGAATTATGGAGGGGCTGGACTGTCCCCCACACCAGAGCTGGTTCATCCAGTTTTTAAAGATATTTGGGAATTTGGATGATAGCCTGCATCATAATCATGTTCCAAAGGGTGAAATTCACACCTCAATTATAACATAAATACCCTCATCCCTGTTCTAGTCAGGAAAGGATCAGAGCAAGGGGAGGGGAGCAGAGCCCTGGGGCTGGGGCTGCCGAGCGAGGCTGCAGCTGCACGGCTCCTGTTAGATTGATTTCACACTTCTGGGAAGGGATGTCAGCAGGGAAACACCAGGGTTGTGAAACCTGCAGCAGCCGAGAAAATGTGAATGAACAAACGCACAGTAAAAGTGCAGATGCGGGTGCTGCTTTTCCTGAAAATCATGAGACATAACCAGACTTTACTGCCAGGACTGGGAAAGAGGCATCAGAATTTATCACTGAATTAATAACCATTTACTAGTCGCTCCCTGTGGAGAAAATGGATGGCATGATTAATGTTATTTATTAGGTTTTGAGCTCAGCAGTGCAAAGTGGGGAGGATGACTTGGCTTGCAGTCCACAAAGCAGGGCTGTGATTTAGGCAGAGCTTTAAAATTTTACAGCACCCATCCGAGGGTGTTGACAAATTGAAAAGGGTTCAGCATCCTGCTGTAACAAACAAAAAGATCAGGGAGATGTTTGTTAAAACCAGGCAAATTCAGATTAATACTGAGACATTTTTAACTGTGGTCGGTGGGCACTGGGGCATTTTACTACCAGCTGTAAACGGAGTTTGGCGTCACTGCCTGTAACTCCAGTGCTGGTGCTGTCCTGAAAAGTGGCTCCTGTGCTCTGAGCAGTAGCAGGGATGTTCAACAGCTTAAACAGGTCCTTGTAAATACAAGAACCTGAGTGCAGGCAACTGGAGAGGAGAAGTGCTTGAGCAAATGGGTTGTCAGCAGGGCTGCCTGTTCCCTGTTACAAGGGACTCACTCTGCAAGACAGGTGTGAAATTAAACTGCTTGGAGAGACCATCTCCAAAACTCTGTGTGTGTCAAAGGCCTCGTTGGCCAGGTCAGAGCCCAAGGCCTGCCCCCCTCCACTGCTCAGCCCTCACCTTAACACCTCCTCTAAAGTCCTGTCTCCCAAACTCATCACAAGTGGAAAGCCCACACTAAAATCCCAGATTTTCTAACCATCCATCCTGCCACAAACCCCCCATTCTCTGTCCATCTCAGGTTCCAGAGCAGGGTGGGCTGCTTTTTTTTTGGTGAGCCCTTTCCCAGCCTGTCACTCCAATTCTTACAGGGGAAGCTGCCACCCAAAACTCTGCATGGCCCAAACATCTCATCATCTTTCCACCCTTTCTTCCCCCACAAAGTCTCCAAATTGCATCTCCCCAAGGTTCAACCACAGTTCAGTGGGCTTGCACTTCTCTTGCATCCCATGCCCGCATCCAGGAGCGATGGATCTGAACGGCAGGGAGCAGGAAGGCTGTGAGGGGGTGACTTGGAGGGGTGAGGACACTGTGATAAACCACATTACAACCCTGAAGTTCATGCGACCACAGAGCCCCTGGACTGTCCCCATCAGCACGCTGGGGTGACCTCATGGCAGAGATAATGCAACTGGGGTGGAGAGAAAAAAGATTACCACGCAATGTTCATCCATTATCAACCCCAGTGTAAATCCTATCTGTTATGGAAATGTGCTGTGACATAAATGGGCTTTTCTCTTATTCATGATGGCACCAGAGTCACTGCAGTGCCTTGGTTCTGCTGAATAACACACTTGTTGCAACAGATATCTCCAGCTCAACAGAGCCTGGAACCATCTTAGAACTGAAAACAATTCAGCATTTCACCAAAATCAATCTAGTTATATTTTCCCACAACAAGCACATTTTCCAAAAACACCAACCCACCTCGGTGATGACCCCTTTTATCATACCTTGGCAGAGCTTTGCTAAGGGCCACAAAGGACAGAGGCAGCTCCATCTCCTGCAGGCAAGTCCAACTCTGAAAGGTTTATGAGAATGGAGGGTGGACTGGGCTGGTTTGGTTCCCCTGCAGTGGACACAGAGCTATGTGCTCCCACCACACCAAGTCTGGATGCCTCCACCTTTGTATCACATGCTTGGGGACTCCTTTGAGTTCAGGCTCTTTAAAGAATTAATGAAAAGCTAAACCAAACAATCCCAAATAAAGCATCCCAGACACAATGCTCAGCCTCAGCCACCACTGAATTGCTGGTGGAGGCACACAACCACTGCTTTGAGGCTCAAAATTCATGATTAGAGTCACAGAGGCTGAGATCAAATATATTTCTTCCAGTCATTTGCAAGGATAATAAAGAACAGGTCAGGAGATGCAAGAGCTAAACATTAACCTCGTCTCTAGCAAGAAGAATCTGCAGATGAAATAAAAGTCAGCTTATAAACTTAAGTAGATAAGAGTGTCTCAAAGGAATCTTCCACTAACAGGCCCAAAAATGCTGCTTTGCAATTACCTATCTCCTGGGAGACGGAAAATAAATCCTCCCTGAGTCACTTACTCCAGCAGCCGCCATTTACATGACAGAAAAAACCCACAAGAACCAACAGGTAGAATACAGGGATCTTCTGCCAGAGGAATTAATGCTGTAACGAACCACTGAAATGCTCTCTGTGCCCACAGGCAGAAACCCACAGCAGTCCCTGCATGGTCCTGCACCCAGCCTGGCTCAGGCTTCCCCCTGTGCTGGAGCACCCTGTCTCAGCCTGGATGTGGAGAGGCTTCCCCACAGCATCTTCTGGAAGCTGGTGCTAACTCCATTATTTAATGGAAGCAACGCTGGCCTTAACCAAGGGGTGCCTATTTTTTGTGTTTCGGGCAGCCTTGGCTCAATTTCCTGGGCCATTGGGAGCCCCCCTGGCTGCCCAAGAGGTGCTGGGCAGGTGCTGAGCATGTCGTCCCCCCCCCCCCCAACCCAGCTCAGCAGAAGGGCACAGTTGGGGCTGGCACTGCTCAGCATGTCTCCACCAGTGCACCCTTCCAGCCAAATTCCTGGTGAGCAACTGTTCTCCCAGCTCCACACCCCTTCAAACCCTCAATTAAATCAGTTATAAATAGCAAGAACACCCTCCACCCTTACCCTGCTGCTGCCAAAGATCCGAGTCAGCAGGTCCTCACCAGACCCCATCCTCCTGGGAGGCTGAGGCTGGAAGTCTCTTGTGAGTCTGCTGACAGCAGTGACATTGCTCCCCTGGCTGGCCCTCACCAAGCTGAGGAGGAAAAAGGATCGTGGCCATCAAGAGACTCAGCTAACAACCTCCCTCGTCCCCATATCCCCCTGCCCCATAGTCCTGATCCCTGATCACTTCTCAACCCCCCTATGAACACCCCATACCTGGCACTGTGCTCATGTGAAGTCCAGACAGAGGAACTTCATAAAGCTCCCTCTATCTAACTCTGCTGTCTTACCAAATTACCTTAATAGGCTGCTCTGATGGGATCAAACTTAGACAAAGCCTGGCATGAGAGCCTCTTTGCCCTTGGCTCCTACGGCCTACCATTCCCTGGGCAACTGCTTGGGCTTCAAAAAGCTTTGGTCTTTTTTTACTTTTGTCTTTTTTTACTGAAAGAAAAAAAAAAAAAGCTCTCAGCATCCCTATCTTAGTAAAACACCATGTGCTTTGCTGCATTGCAGCAGCCTCATCTCTGGGACCCCCATATCAGCAAACTCCTGCATGCAGCAAAACCCCCCCAACTGCTACACAGGGATCTGGGAGCTGCAGGAGGGAAGAGCTGGGAGGGAGAGGTGGATGAGAACACCCCATCCTCCCTTTTTGGACTCCAAGGTCACCACACCTCAATGGGGTAATGCCACTGTGGGTGGGTTGGTGAGGGAGGAGAACTGCCAGCTCAGCTCTCGGCATGGCAGGTCACATCCCCAAGAAATGCTGCAACACCGAGAGGAAGAAACGTGATGGCCAAAGACAGAATGAGAAAAATCATCTCTAGTTCGTATTTTAAACAGAAGAGCAATCAGCTCTGAGAGGGATACAAAAGGTATCAGAGGGGCTTCAGCCTTGTCCATGCTGGAGCCTGGTGTCCTCATCTGCTCCTGAGGAAATCAGATCCAACTCCAGTTCCTCGGTATCACCAAGAGTAGGGAGCCTCAAAACCACTGCAAGTTTGGTACATCAATAAAAAGCTAATTGACTTCTACTGCATTATATCAGAGGTTTCCAAGCACACAAAATTGAATTTTCTTTTCTCTTTCAGACCACAACTGCTCCTACTTCAAGCACTTCACTCCAGGAGAGACCTCGGAGATATTTGAAGTAACCACCCAGAAAGGTAAGAATGATAACAGAAGAATATTTTCCTAATGTTGGATGAAGTGATGGGCACATAAGATCTAATGGAAAGGGGTCCCCAGAATGAGGGTTCAGCCCTGGTTCCACTGAAAGCAGCAGAATTTCTAACAGGCATCATCAGCTGGGAAAAATGTGGAAAATGCCCTGGACAAGGTCAAATCCCAGCTTCCTGGGGACAATTATTTTTATATATGATCACACTCATAAACATGATTTTACATAAGTTGTCCGACAAATATATAACAATGTCAATATGCAGGAAAACTGCAAGAAGTCCTTTCAGCATAAAAATGACTTCACAACATTGGCACTATCCATGACACTGAGCCTTTGCCATCAAAGGGGAAGATATTAATAAAACCTAAATGAAAAAATCATAGCCCAAGCAGAGTCTTGACCCTGAAAAGAAGTGCAGAGGCTCTCTGAAGACCATTAGGAATTTTATGCTTCATATTGATTTTATATGAAAGTCATGTAAAAAATAGAGCTATCGATGGATGGAAGGAACAGGGATCCTACAAAGACATGAACTGTCAGTGTTTACAGCAAAATAGTCTTTCATGGACAAGTTTCACATTTTTAATAAGTCCAAATATTTTGAGGGCTCCCCTAAAATGCTCCTCTCTCTTTCTCATCCTCTCTTTGAGGACAAATTCCTTCCTAGTTTGCCACACAATGTATTTACTGTGGAAAATGTGAGCCAATGGTTACATTACATGTATTAATCTGCTTTGCTTCTAGTGAAAATTGTAATGGTGGAAAACCCTGAAGATAGGTTCCCTAAAAGAGTAGCTTCCTAAGACAGGAAAGACAGGAATTTTAACTGAATAGAAAAGCATATATTTGAGTCACCTGCTTTTGCTCACTTATCTGCTGTCTGATCCAGCCACCCGATCTTCAGAATGCACCCAATGCCTTCAGGGCAATGAAGAAAAAAATCAGGAAGAATTTCTTCTTCAGAAAAAAAAAAAAAAATCAGGAAGAATTTCTTTTCTTTGGGGCAAAAAGAAAATTTGAAGCCCAGCAAACAATTTTACAACGAAATGAACACTTTCAGGCAGTTCCAGCACAGGGAAAAGAGAAACAGTTAGAAAATTATAGTAAAACAGAGATACAAAAAGCAGTAAGAACAAAGAGTGAGCTGCTCTTCCTCTTCACAGAAATAGCTCATTTGTATGGGAGCTAATTAGTAACAGGCAAAAAAATTCTTCATGATTTTGCCTGGGAGATATTTTTTTTAATGGCTTGAAAGGCAAATATCATCAGGCAATGTGATGTTCATGCATGGCTACATGTGTTAAATATTAAACTAATCTGAAAACGAACACAACATGCAAATGAAGGCCTGAATTACTCAATTAGCAACTCTCCCTCTCCACCCAGACACTGAGCTGTGCTGGGCTGGGGGAAGCGTCCAGGGCATGGCTTAGCAAAAACCAGGAGTTCTGGGGAAGGTTTAATCTTGTGCCCTGAAGAAGCTGGGTTTTCACAGCTGGAAATCATTGTTGTAAAGGAAAAGGAATAAAAATGACCTGTGCAAACACTTCACCCGTGGCCCGCTTGGGTGCTGAACCTACAGAGCACTCGGCTCTCCATGCTCTGGGACAGCATCAGCACTGTGCACGGGCCAGGGCTCTGCAGAAAGCATGGAATAAAAATAGCAGAGGGCTGTCTATTTACTCCAGGAGCAGAGTGTGGGGTGATGTAAGGGACGAGAGCATGGAGCCCAGCAAGGCTTTAAACATTTACACGGCAGAGCCAAAGGGGCTCCAGCCCGGCGCTCCATCAGCCCCATACAGATGAGCTGATGAGCAAAGGCGCCCTGGGCTTGCTCAGTAGGTCTTTAGAAAGTGTTTTCCCCTTCCTGCTCTGATTTTATACCCTCCACATTCAAAAGATACATGGCCAATACTTGCCCTTGTTTTCACTTGAGGGAAATAATTCACCAAAGCCACCTCGCCCCAGCCTCAGGAGTGCACGTATTTCAGAGTGAGCTGCTGCAACATCCCCACAGCTGATGGCAGCGGGCTCAAAATGTGCACACACCATCATTTTTGGTGTTTTTTTTCCCTTTGGCAGAATACAGCATTTCAGCTGCAGCCATTGCCATCTTCAGCGTTGGCTTTGCAATCATCGGGACGATCTGCATCCTCCTGTCTTTCAGGAAGAAGAGGGATTATCTGCTGAAGCCAGCATCTATGTTCTACACCTTCGCAGGTACGAGGAGGGCTGCTCGCATTTCTGCACTTGGTTCATAGGACAAGACAGAGAAACTTAAGATAGATCCAGGGGGAGGGAGACCCTTCTAAAAATGCCCTGAAAGCATTTTCTTCCTGGCCACAGACTACAGGTCCCTGTGTGGTGTGAGAACGTCCTGCTCAGCAGCTGGTCTGTATTTTCTCCAACCCCCTTTAAAAGTACATTCACTCCCTTCTAGTATATTCACTGCCAGCCCCAGTCTGAACCAGGCACACACAATATTCTGTCTCATTTATTAAGCCTCAAACCAACAAAATGGCTCAACAGGCCCAAAATACTCAACTGTCTCCCAAACACATGAAGACTGCACTTTTACATGAGCCAGGAATACCTTGACATGCCACAATGAGTGAAAGACAAGGGTGCAAATTGTCACCTCAATACAAAATCTTCTTCAACCTCTGAAAAAGCTCCCCAGGGAATGCAATTACTCCTCCCCCTCTTTGAGCTTCCCATCCAAGCCTGCCTAAGAGATCACGCTCAACATCAGTGGCTGACCTGGGTTATGGCAGAGCTCTTGGCAGTTCTGAGCATTGGTTCCTTCAAACACTGAAGTCAGTGACTCACCTGTGAATCTCACTGCAGTTCCTGTATGCAAAACAACAGATGAAGCAGTTAATTAAGGATGAAGAATTGACAGCTGATTCAACCCACTGCTCCTATCTTCCTTCAGGTCTCTGCATCATCATCTCTGTTGAAGTCATGAGACAATCCGTGAAGAGGATGATTGACAGCAAGGAGACAGCCTGGATCAAGTACAGTTACTCCTGGTCCTTCGCCTGTGCCTGCGCCTCCTTTGTGCTGCTCTTCGTCTGTGGCATCGCCCTCCTCCTTATCGCGCTGCCCCGCTTCCCCCAGAACCCCTGGGAGACCTGCATGGATGCAGAACCGGAGCACTGATGTTCCCTGCACCCATGAAAAAATCCAGAAAGTGTTCTGAAAAGATTAGTATTTTTTAAAATGTCTGGGTCTCACTACACAATGTGAGTCATTACTGAACCAAGGCATGTTCGATTGCAATTGTTGCTTTCATTTTTCTTTTCCTCTCTTTTTTTCCTTTCTTTTTTCTCTCTTTTTTGATTCTTTTTTTTCTTTTTCTTTTTTTAAGAAAGAAGAAAGACCATTCAACACCACCATGGGTGTGTGTGAATGGCACTGCTCTGTGCCAATTTGGGGCTGACCTGTGCTGATGCAGTTGAGGGGAAATCTGTGTCGGAGACAGCTTTATGATGGAGAAGATGTTTGGTGTAGTTGGGCGTAGATCCATGAGGGATATCAGGCTTTTATACTTTGCTTGGTCAGAGAGAGACTCTGTGGGGAGTCAATGTCCCCATTCATGCCATTACTCCTCTCCTTCCCTCAGAAAGGTTAGCTTGTGTCTCCAGAATAAGTTGGAGATCCTTATGCTCTTCTATTAAACTGTTAACATTTGATATAAAAACAAAACAGCACTTTGTGTAGCATTGGGATAAAAATCCCCCCTCCAAATTTACACCCTGCAGTTCCATTGTTTTAAATCAAGCTTAAAACCCCACAAAACAGAGTCTTTCGTTTTGCTTAAACTTCAATGGCAAAGCCAAGAAGTACTGAACATGAAGAGTGATATTTTCCTTTAATAAAAAGCATAATCTTCCAGTAGCATGATTTTCTGGAAAATTATTTTGATGGATGAATCACTTGGCCCATCAGATTCTGCCAGGTCCACGACAACAGTGCAGTGCTGGGTGGTGTTTGCTGCATGGAGCTCTCATTTGCTCCCCAGGAGTGGCTTTTTAAGAGCACCCTGCTTTGCACACTGCACACGTGTACATAAAGCTACATATCACGAAAAATCCTTCAAGGCAGCTGCCGAGATGGAAAGGACTCAGCCTGAAAGAGCCGGGAGAGGCAGCCCTGAGAACACCCCGCCGGTGCCTCGCTGCTGCTGCTGCTGCTGAAGCACAGACCCCAGGCAGTGCTGGGGGATGCTGCGGGCACTGCTTTGTTGCTGAGAGCCTGCAGGGCTCTGCCACAGCTGCCTGAAGCACTGGGGGGGCTGGGAGTCCCCCAGTCCAACCATCTGCAGCACTGGGCGTCCCCCAGTCTCACACGCTCACCCAGCCCTCCAGCCAAGCCCTTTTCACCCTCATGGTCCCCCCAGCACCAAGAGGTGGGGTGTTGTTTTTTGGGTTTTTTTGCAGTTCAATTTTCAGAATCTGCTCAGCATTTTCCCCCCAAGCAGGAAAAAGTACATGGTTTACAGTGTACTCTTTTCACCCAGTAATTTAAAAATCAGGAGAAAGGGGAACTGAAGTGGCCTTCCCTCTGTGTTTAGCTGTCCACAATCCTAAAGAAAACCAGAATTCTTAACAGAAAATCTCTGGTCAATTTGAAGAGGTCTGAAATCATGGCATGTTCAGACATTTGGAGAAATTCCCCAGCAATTCAGTGCTGGCTCAAGGGGCTGCCCTTGGCCCTGCCGTTGGGGTGGGCTGAGCCCCAGCAGCCCCAGCCAGACTCAGGCTCATCTCCATTTTCCCCACTAGCAGAGTGGCAGCAAGAACAGAAGCCTTTTGTGAAGTTGCATTAATGTTTTTCAAGGTCTTAGAAGTTGAAAAACACTACAAATACATATATTATAAAGTTTGGGGATAAAGCACGCATTGGTGCTCAGATCTGAGTGTGAGCTGAGGAGCTCTGCTTGTCTCTCATCATGAGAGACAACGGCAAGTCTTCACGTTGTCACAGAACCACTCTGAAATGCTAAATGGTTTTGAAATCTTATTTTTGGGTACAGAGCTGACATCCTGAATTTGCATTTTCATTGTTCAGGAAAACAGAGGCTAGTTTCTAGGGAGATCCTTTACATGCAACAACAAAAAGGGAAGTAGTCGGTGTGACCCCCGGGGTGGCTGACCCCAGGCTGGGACATCCAAACCTACACAGCAAAGATTAATCTAAGCAGAGCAACTGGCAGGAACAACAGCATTCCCAGCTCAGCAATCATCATCATCATCACCTCAGACATGGCATGGGTTGAGATAAGCAAGGTTTGGGGACAGGGAGCTGAGTTTGTCACCCCATGCTGAGCAGTGACATGTCCTGTGTCCCTGGGAAGCCCTTCACCCATCCACACTTTTTCTGAAGTGCCATCCCTCTCTTTCAACACCTCTCCTGGGAGAAAGTAATTTCTAGGTGGGTTCTTATCCTGATGGGCCAACTTTTTGCCAGCTAAGACGCTGCTTAGCCCCGTTCCTGATATTCAAGAGTAAGACATTCACATTTCAGATAAACACACCCTGAAACCCATCTCCTGCACGCTCCTGATCCGCTTCATCCAAGTCTTAGTGACGGCAATGGAAAGATTCCTGGTGAGTGCTGGTGTTTGGCCTGGATCCAAGGTTTTACAGTCTCTCTGGGCTCACTTTACTCATGAGTCAGAGAAAACACACAGCTCACGGCACCAAGATCCTACACTCACAGCCAGAGATCAGGCGGCTCAGCCAGATGCCTCCTAAAGCCCTTAAAATTCACTGAGTTTTATTCTCTTTCTGCTCCAGGCTGAGGCTTTGTGATCATTCCCTACTCTGTATGGTCCCTGTCAGACTGAGAAGACGCATGTGGATAACTTCATTTTCTTCCAGATATTAAGAACTGCTGAAGAGGGACCTGTCCATTAAATTGGTCGTTGGTTCTCACAGTGGGAAGGGCTCTGCTCCTGCAGCAGGTTTGTTCTGCCAGAGAGCTGATAATGTGTTTTAAGAGAGTTAATAAAAGCAATTGGCCTTCATAAAGGAAAGGGAATATAATGTTGGAGAGGGGAGCTGTAACCAGTTTCAGTTTTTGTTCTCTCAGCTGAGCAAATAGCAGGGAAGAGCCACCAGAACCTCTGGACTGTACCATGAAAATGTGAAGGAAACATCCTCACCGGCAGGGAGTCACCAGAGCCAAATGGGGATGGGAACCTGGCTGCCACATATCCAACAGGAGCCCTCGTGGGTTTGGGACACAGCCAAAGAACTGAGTGGGAAACATGCACCAGAGAGAGGGAGAGGCAAAGCAATCTGCAGAACAAGGAACCACCAGCAGCCACCATGAAAACCTGAGCGTTGGTCCTGCCACTACCAGACCGACGGAGCCCCTTGGGCATTTGCCACTCCCTAATCCAACACCAGTGCCTGTCCCCTGCTCAGGACACCCACAGAGAGGTGCCCCAGGGCACTGCCCAAGTCACAGTGCTGAGATTTGGGCTGCTTTAGTCTGCCAAAGCCCAAGTGTTAAATCACAGTCAACGGAACAGAAGACGTGAAGGTTTTTGTTTATGTAAGATTTGCTGTGAGGCATGGAGAGAATCTGCTTCCCTTGTTTTTAAATGCTGTGTTGTGTGAATTTAATGTGCAGAAAAGGTGTCAGACAAGCAACCCTGAAGAAGAAAACTGCCTGTTTAGCAGCAAGCTGAGCTCTTGAACACCCTTCATCTGCAACGAGGTACTGCAGGCACAGCCCAGCACCAGCAGGCGGGGAGAGAAGAGCTCAGCACACAAGGCAGCACAGATGGGTGCACGAGAGAGGATTTCACTCAGAAATCCTGGTACACACCCCTATTTCTCCTGCAGTCCAAACCTGGAAAGTGCCAGCACATGCAGGATGCTCAGGTGTTTGATCACCCTGACTTAGTTTACAAAGCCACAGGTATTTACAAATTTACTTTGTTTTTTTCACTGATCCCTTTCCACTCTGTGACTTCCTTGTGGCTGTCACCTTTTTCTCCTCACTCTGACAGCTGTGGAAATGATTTCCAGGAAGTCCCAAAGATCTGGGAATTTTCCGCTCTGCAATGAGATCCCTGGCCCTGCTGCAAAGGAGCACTTTCTATCCTGGGCCTGACAGCTCTTGAGGAACACACCTGACACAGAAGTCAGGACTTCCACCCCTGGGGAGGACCCTGGGGATTCACATGGAGCCAGAGCTGCAGCTGGGCAGTCGCATGCCAGGAACCTGACCATGGGAAGAAACTGTTAGAGAATAAATCTCAGCCTAAACTTCATTTAAAACGAGCTTCCACTGTCCACGGTGGGACAGTGCCCCTTGGAACACCACATTACTTTATAACAACTACAGGAGCATTAGGCTGCTCTGTACCACAAAACACACAGAGCAGTGGGACCTGTTCTAAAAGCACCCATTCCAATTCCCCTTTCCATTGTCACCAAGGGACAAGAAAAGAGCATCGCAACTTTGCTTTGACTGAAGTAGAGGATGAGATTGCTGTTGCTTTGTCACACTTGATCGATGCTTAGGCTCCACTGAAGCTATTGAACATAAATTCAAGGCATGCAGACATCACGCATGCCCACTCTGCATCAGACACTGAGCTGCTTTGCTGCTTTCTACAAATGAATCCAGAGAAGGGAATAAACTTAGATTTCTGGACTATTTTCTATGTAACAGAACCAGCAGCACAATTCCGTTTGGCAAGGCTGCACCCCAGGCTCTGGCTCAGCTTCGTGCCCAGTATCACCAGTCTCACTGGGAGCACCTCGATGGCTTTACAGCTGGTCTTGTTGAGGTATTTACCCTCCAGCAGGAAGCCAAGTCTTCTGGAAAAGGGACTCACAACATCTTTTAACCAGTCTTGGATAATTCACATCACAGAGCATTTTCTGTAATTTTGTCAGAAGCATCTATTAATCCATAATGAGGTAAAAGCTCCTCAACATTTCTCAGCTAAAGTTGCCAAAAAACTGACATTTCCATTGCTGCTGCTGAAAATCCTTTTAATTCTCTTGAATGGAAGAAAGAAACAAATTTAGAAGGATTCAGCCCTTGCTCTCTGACACAGCCAGCAAAAAGAGACTCGCGCGAGTATTGCTACACCAACAGAAATAGCCCATATTTCATGTCAAGGAATACGATGTGCAAATTTTTATAGGCACCATAGATCATCACCATCTGCCTTGACAAGTTAATTGTCTGCAGTTTTTCTAGGAAAACTAGAAACTTTAAAAACTAACAAAACAAGTAAGTTGAAGGATGATATGGGCAGAGCATGAAGCATCGTGGGCTCATTGCCCTGGAAATGTGCAGGTTCTGATATGCCTGAGTTCTGTCTAAAAAGAATATTTGGAGTGGTCAAACACTGCTCTTGGTGCTACTTATAGCACTGGGTACTACATACATAGCAAAAGAATTGCTTATAGAGCATGATCTCTGCAAAAAAAAACCAGCTGAACTTGACAAATCTGGGAACAAAGTATTAATTAATCAAAGGAGGGAATGGCACTCACAGGGTTGTTCGCAGTCAGTGGCAGGACTCACATCCTGCAAAGAGCCAGCAACACCACAGCCCATACAATTAAAAATCCAGGACAAACTGTATTAAATGACAACCTCCAGGAGAAAATGTGGATGCTGGGACCTTGGTTCTAACCAGCCAGCTTTATGCAGAACAGCAACTTAGGAGCTGTCTTGTGGAAACGCCGAAAGCTGCCATGTGACCACAAAGCGGGATGGAGGGGAACTGTCCCTACAACCCACTCTGGGCTCCGAGGAGCTCGGCACTGCTGAGACACATCCTGGGGACACCCACTGCACTTCAGGGAGTAGCAGAGGACACCAGCACACCGTGGAGGGGCCCCCAGCACCCAGAGCACTAACGAAGAGAGACAGGGATGTGCCACAAAACCTCTGCCTGAGCCTGCCGGGTCCTTCAGGACAGGCTGGCAGCTGCAGGACCAGGGCCAGGAGCAATCCAGGCTGTGCACAAGCACATCCATGTCCCACACCATAACCCAGATGAGCCAGGACACCACAGGCAGGTCCTAGAGCGTCAGGAGGTGTGAATGTTACCTCAAAATCCAGCTCCAAGTCAGGCTGTGCTCACAGCAGAGCGGCATTACCTCCGGCTGCTCCTGACCTAGGATGGCCAAGTGGAAAGCTCGCAGTTTCGTAAGAATTCAGTCTTCAAATACACACAGAAAAACCTCCCAGCTGCCACTAAGTGGCTTTTTAAAGGGTGGAGGCTCTATTTGAATTGTAAAAAAAAAATATTTTTTTTTAGAATCCAAATAATTTTTTTTTTAAATATTTCCCTTCATTCTTCATTAGCTCTTATCATCACACTGACAACCTGCCATGAGGCATCCAGATTTTTCTCATGAAAAACTGGAATTAAAGAAAACAAACCCAGAAATTATCCTTTATATTAAATACAAGCTTACTAAATTTAGATCTGTCATTTAAATTTTCCACGGACAACAATGGCAGATTATTCCTGGACAAGGGGCATGGGATTTGGCACTAACTGAAGCATAAAAAGTCAAGGAGCCAAATGCCCAGTTGGTGCATATGCCCCAGCTTCCACTCATCTCCCTCAAATTGAGATAATTCACACAAAGTCAATTTTGAATTTTTGCTGTAATTGCAACAGGTCCATATTTACAGTGCAGCCTGAGCAGTGCCCACTGGAGCCATCTGTAAGGCTTAATTTCATTTTAATTAGAGTTTTATTTAAGCCCTAGGAGAGTTTAAAATACAGTTTTGGGGTTTTCTAAACATGACTTCAGTAAACATTGGATAATTTGCTCCAAAAACCAAAGATCTCACTCAGGGCTGTATATGTGACATACAATGGCTAGACAAGACATTTAAAAAAAAAAAAAAAAATCTTTTGGAAAAAAACTAACTCTCAGAAATCCAAATGATTCATGACAAAGCTGTTAAATCAGATCATCTCTATCATATCATCCTCAAATTCCTGGGTGAGAGCACTTATGAAAATTTAGCACCAAAACCAGCTGGGGTTTTCATAAAGTTAAAGAATTGAAATTCTAAGTCAGAGAGAAAATGGGTTTTTATCTGTAATATTTTCAGTGTAGATAAAATACCAGTGCAAAACAGAATAAAGTGTGGTGAGATGCAACCATCTCCCCTTAACTGATTGACAGATAGCAGTAAATTAACAAGTGATGTTTATTAGTTTAATATTCAATATTAATTGGTGAACAGAATCAAAAGGCTGCTCCACAGAACTGAGTGACTTTGAAACCCCTGAAATTACAAAATGCTGACTCGGGGACGTGAAGTGCATTGTATCCCCAACCTCTGCTCCTCCCTTCCTTGGATCCCCACCTCAGCTCTGCCAGTCCTGCTCCCCTCTCTGTTGGATCCCCAACTCTCTCCTCTCTCCACTGGATCCCCACCTCTGCTCTCTCCCAGGACTCTGCACAGAGCAGTGCTCAGGACACAGATCCATGGAGGAGAACTGACAGTTCTGCCAAAATACCAAATCTGAGGCAAACTCCACTGGGCCCCTGCCCAGCCCCTGCAGGCAAATTTCCCACAGACTGATTCCTGCAGCCAGCAGCTTGGCAAAAAACCCATTTAACAGCAGTTTTGCTTGAGTCAAGGTTGCAGAATTTGGCCTCTCCTCATTTTTGGGTCGTCTGAGTTCAATGCCCTGTGCTGAAGTGCTGAGCAGAACTTGGCAGGGGCTGTCCCCTCCCCAGCATTGTTTGTTTGGTATAACATTAGGAAATAAATTAATGAGTTACACGGGCTTTGCTTTACAGTAAAAAGAAGGAAAAAGGTTTTCAGGTAAGTTTCTGAAACATAACCCAGCAAAGAATTATAGTAAAAAATTTATATGCAAACCTCTGCAGTGTACTGAGCTAAAATCAACCCCATTACATAATGACCCTTGTCTTACCACATGAATTCAAATGCAAAAAAATAAACCTGACTGATTGTAACCAGAGAAAAAAATCTGATTGAACAGAGCAGCAGCCACTGCTCCCCTGTAAGGTGTCCCATGGACAGCTGCAAAAATCTGAAATCACCCCCACACAGCTCTAAAATTTCAATTCTCACAGGTAATTAAGTGGAGGAATTCTGAACTACACCTTGCCAGATTTAAAGTTACTTCAAGTTTAAAAGGAGGACTAAGGAGAAGTAAAGGAGAAACTCTACAACCCCTCTGGAGCTCCCCGGCCACAAAGCAGGGACAGTGTGCAAGACCAGAAATCTTTATCCACAAAGATTTTATCATCTGAGTTTTCATTCACACGTTTCTTTAATTTTTTTTTTTTAATATCCCATAATTAATTTTTTCAGACTGGATTCCTTAAGGGCCAGGTTCATGGAGAACTTCACAGAGCTCATGGAGATAAATAACCTGGTAACCACTCTGATCCCCAGAAGATTTAGATTAATTTGGATACAGCTTTGACAAACATTAAATCTCTTCTTTAATGATGTTCCTCAAACAAAACAGTTAGCAAAATATCTGAATTTCCTTGTATAATGTCACATTTTAATGTAAACATCAAATAATGTACCAAAAGTTTTACCGGAAAAAAAACCCAAAAGTTAAAGCGGCACAATTCTTTATACCACTGGAGAAGAGGGGAGGAAAAAGCCAGATTACAAACATTTACACATGCATAGTGGAAAAAAAATTAAACAAACAAAAAAGTATTTTACTAAAATCACGCATTTTTTTTAAAATAGTTATTAAATCTACTAAGCACCAACATACCTAAAAATTTATTTTCAGCTTCATGATTCATTTAAAAAACCTATCAAATTAACTTTTCAAACAAGCTTATATTACTAGCTTGTCCAAAAATAAAATGTAGAGTTTTTTTGGGTTTTTTGTTACTTTTTTTCTTCTTTTTTCAATTTTTTAATTATTTTTTTAAAGTATACCAATACTTTTATCTGAATGTTTCCAAACAATGGCATAAGTGTCTGCAAAGAATGCCTTTACTTTACCCTACAGTGGATGGAAAATACAATACCACATCATATAGAATCTAAAACTATAAAAGTCTGAGAATGCAGCATCCCTTCACAAAAAAGCTGATAAAACTGAAATTATTTAGAAGATGCTGCACCTTTATTTAAAAAAAAAAATTAAATGAATTTAAGCAGAAATAACATACATTTTTACATTAACTGGCCATTTCTGGTACAGAAACCCAGCATAGTATGCTAATGTTATTGAATAAATGTAAATGCTACTTACAATCTTCTTAAATACAATTTAGACAAACTTTTTTTTTCCTTTTTTTTCTTTTTCCTTTTTTTTTCTTTTTTTCAAGTTGTACAGGTAATCTCTCAGCTGCTAGTTTAATGCAACATATCATTAACATTACACAAATTAAAAAATAACACGTGTTTTCCTACAGAAAAGCTTCCGAAAACCCGACCCACATCAAAAAATGCAAAAAAATGGAATATAATAATAAAAAAAATTAGTTGCAAGTCTAGCAGCAAAGCAATTAAGTGAGGATATATTTACTAATATAAACAAAGGGAATATTTGCAACTACAGGTGAAGCCCCAACTATCTTAGATCTACTGACACAAATAAAAATTAAATTCTCTCTAAAAAAAATAATCTGATTATTTAAAATAGGAGTAAAAGCCATTGCTACCTGATGAACTACCTAGGCTAAGTTCCTGAAACAAGGACAGGGGGTCGCTGTTCTTTTTTGTCTGCTCAGGAGGAGGTTTGGGCTTGGGGGGAGCCCGCAGAGCGCTGGCGTAGGACATGACGGGTTTGGTGCTGCCCGCAGGCTGGGGGATGCTGCTGTTGGACTCTACCAGCTGCTTGCTGGGCATCAGAGGGGGGAACTGGCCCAGGTGCTGGAGCACATTGTAGTTGAAGGAGTTGGAGAGCTGGATGTTCTCGGCCTTCAGGTGCTCCTCCGGGGGCTTGGCCACCTTCGGTGGAGCTGCGAAGGAGAAACCAGAGTTGGAGCAAATGAATGGCTCTGACTCAGCCAATCCACCTGCAGTAAGCCCAAAGCCAGTGCTGACACCACCCCTTTGGTAACCTCCTCCCACACCACCCATCTGCTCTGTTTAGTCACTCTGAAAATGAAGCTTATAGAATGACACAATCACAGAACGGTTTGGGTTGGAAGGGATCTTAAAGCTCATCCCGTCCCATCCCCTACCATGGGCACAGACACCTTCCACAGACCAGCTTGCTCCAAAACCCATCCAGCCTGGCCTTGAAGTGATCCAACTTCATTCCCAACTCTTGGATCATTCAGCAGCAGCACAAAACTGACATTACTAAACACATCCCCCATGTGTTCGTACCCTACAGCCATAACCCCAAACCTGCAATTCCGCACAGCGGATTCTCTGGATGCACTGAAGGGAAGCTGCTTCCAAATGGGATCTACTCTAATTTAAGCACTTTATCCACTGAGACAGCACAAAGAGTATTTCATTCTTCTTGCTTTACAGCTTAATAGGCTAAAATTAAAATTTACAGCACCATATATAATTCATTCTCCAACAGCAAATCAGAGTCCTGAATGCCAACCAACTAATTATTGGTATTTCAGGCTGAATGCATTCCTGCTAACTGATATGTTCTTGCTCCACATTTAACAACTCCTGTAACTATCAGAAAAAATGGTGCTTTAAACCATAGGTATAAAACTGCTTTCGTGAATTTCCTGAATCCTAATGAGGTCCCTTACTTTTGTCTGTAGAATTCTGCTGTCTTGCACAGCTAGAGAGACACCAGACTGAAACACAGTTCTATGTTCTATCTGCAACAGTCTAGGAACTGGGCAACAGATATATTCTGTAATTATTTCAGTCTTTAATCAGATAATGTTATTTTTAAAGTGCACATACAAAAATGTACCACCAAATGAGTGCAAAAGTAGAAAAACATAAAGTTTCTCACTGGAAAGGTCACACACAGGCTTCTGCTTTTTACAGAGCACTAAAAAAAAAAAACAAAAAAAACAAAAAACAAACAAAAAAAAAAAAACCCGCCCCAAATCAGCCCATAAAAGAATGGATATGGAAAGAACACAAGCAAAGCAATTTTGCTAAGGTTGCTATGACTCAACAAAAAACAAACAACCCAGAACATGAGCAAAAAACCTCCCAAAATAACCACAGCACTCAAGAGAAGACAAGTAATGACAAGCAGGGCCAGAGGTGAAAGCTGTGTGTGGTAGAGGTGTCTAACAGAAGGCAAAATATGAAATACACATCTTGAATAAGAACTTAAATCATTTTCTTTCCATCAGCAGAAAAAGCAATGCATATCAAACTCCCTAGATGCAATTTTGGAAGTGCCTGCATAGAACAACCCCGAGCAATTGACAGCAGCTCTCCCTGTGCTTCATAAATCCATCCTGATCCAACCCAACACTGGTGCCACAGCCACTCCTGATGTACAGGAGAGATCAGTCCTTGAACAGTCTGGAGTCAGGGTCACTCCCTCTCAAGCAACAAATGCAGGCACAGGACTTTCACAGCATCACATTCTCACAGGGTTTTATTTCATGGATAAAAACCAACAGTAATGGTGCAGTTACTGGTCATTAACCATTAGATCTATAAAACACATCTGGGCTGTAAATATGATCACAAGCAGTGAGCTGTAGATGTGGAAAGGCACAGCAGCCATAAAATGGAGATGTGTTTGCATGAACCATTAGATACAGGGCTCTGTTTCATATACATTTATTGACAAACAGAAACCATGCTTAACTACAATAAAAAATATTTCATTGCAAATGCAGTTACCAGTGAGAACTTGGTATTTTCACTTAGAATTTAGTATTTGACAGCAAATGTGTGTACATGGTACTTTTTACATACACATCTGTCCTCCGAGGACTTTACTCGCAAACAGGGTTCTCAAGCTTTTCATTAAAGCAAAGAAATGTGGGACTGGCTGATCCCAATATAAACGTGCCAGAGCTCCTGAGCTCCTCTTAGATAACCACGGAGTTTAGAGAGCAACTCTGTGTGAGCAATTCAGTGACGAATGCCACATAATACTGTGCATTCAGCTCCTTAATTTTCAGAAAAAATAGAAATAGATTGAAGGAGGTGCGCTGAGCTTGAAGCTTTGAACTTAGCATGAAAGATGCTGCCATAAATATGGGTTTGCAAAATAACATTTTCACATTTTGGAAATTAAAAGGCACCTTAGGAATTTAATTCTTAACTGCTGTCGCTGATATAAAGAGCTTTTTTCATTCATTCTACACTGCATGTTCCTACTTCATAATTACTATGAAATTACAAGATGTTTTAGGTTTATAAAGTTTGGTGAAAAGCAATTAAATCTTTTAAGGCAAATAAAACCAGCTTATAAATATTTTTCCACATTATTAAGTGGTTTTAATATCCACGCTGGAATACTGTTTGCATTTTTAATTATTTTGTTTTTAAATTACCACTGGAGATTCTTAAAACAAAATCACAGGGAAGAAACTGTACTACCCTGGTAATTTTGTTTTTCATAAACACAAGAAATATGGAGAACAGAAGAAGAGAATAATAGTTGCACTGCTCCAGCTCTCTCTTTGCAGCTTTTTTTCATCTCGAAAAGTTAATTTAGTTTCTGTCTGCTCAATCAATCAGCACTGCTGCTACCACCAGGGAAGCCACATTCCACTGAGATTCTTCCACGGTGAGAGAGAATTTAAACTCGTCACTCCTTTGATGAAGTACCAGAATTTACTAGAGAAATGCTGAGAGCACTAATTCAGTTTATGTGCTGCTCCCCCAGACTGTAATACCAACACAAAATATCACTGATTCTGGAAAAAAATAATCTATCTTGCAAATAAATCCCACCAGTCACCTTAGTTCCCTCCAGCACAAAGTCTGCTGCACTCGAAGCCACTGTAAGAGACTATCTGGGTTTACTGGAACTTTTGGAGAAGACTAAGAAGCAGCATTGCTTTTCTAGATGAAGAACAGGATGTTAACAAGGTGGCACATTAAAATAGGTTTTTCAAGCAAACCTGTAACTACTGAAACAATGAATACTTCAAAATCTTTGCTTAAATTGGTTTTGGGAATTAAAGAACTGGCAGAAAACACTGGGTGGGAAGAAATCCACAGGCAAGCCTGTCCCTCAGCCCTGGTCACTGCAGAGAGAAGCAGCTGCAGCTGTACCCACCTAAGAGCTCCCGGGGGGGAACGGCTCTGCTGGCTCCGTTGCATGGAATGTTTGGGTATGGGGCAGAGGAGGAGGAGTTCACCCACAACTCAGGGGAGGAGTAGTTGAACGACGACTGGTTACTGTGGTCCTGAAGCTCTTTACACTGACCAAGACTGTCTTGAGGAGTGCTTAATTCTTCAGAACAAGCCTGGACTGAACTAGAGGAAATTCTTCTTTGGTACAACGGCCTGCCTGGTCCTCTTGGTTCATACTGTGAACAAAAAACACCAAACCATAAAATAGCCCTTTGCTCTTTTGATTCAACTGCATGTATCAAATACCATTTCCCTATTCAACTTTTTCTCTGAAATGTTTAACCAAAAAAAAAAAAAATCCTTTGCATTTAGGAAAAAAGTCTAATACATTTCAAGTTGTATGCTGTATACTGCAGTCACTGATAACATATTTTGATCACATGAAATACAGAATTTTAAAGGAAGCACAAAGTACATCAACTGAAATTTCTTAATTCTTATCAACCTTTACACCTTTATATCTCACACTTCTACGTGGGCTATGGATCACACAATGAGGAGGAAGATACCCAGCATTTACAGATGAGGCAAAGGAAGCAAAGAAATACACAAGAGCAAGAAAAAATGTTCTTACAATGTAGTCAGGAATAAAATGGCTTTTCCTTTTACAAAGGATAAATTAGTGACTTGTACACCAGGATCTGGGGAAGCAGGATACATTTGTATACTGGTTTTTGCACATACAAAACAAATGCTCTGGAGAAGCGAGTGCCCTCGGAAGAAATAATGCAGAGAATTTTATCTGAAACCACAGAAATTACTTGCTTCCATAACTCTGTAGATCATGTAGATGAAAATGGCAGGAACTCCATTAATTAACCTGTGAGCTTCAACAGTTCAGATTTAAGGGCTCTCTAAGCTTTCTCAAGATTCAAAGCAAGTCTGTTGTATCACAGTTTATTTTTAACAATAAATACACTATTTACTCCCATCTGCACTGACTAACAAGAGCACTAATAACAGAAAAGTCATACAGGTAAATCTAGACTTGGTAAAGGGAAAAAGAACTATCCTAATGAAATGTCGCAAGAAATCAGCTAAACAAACATCAAGTAACTTGCTTGCAGAGTCCCAACATTGTTATTATATCATCTCCAACAAATAGACACGGGAAAAAAGTGCAAGAAAGGAAACTGTTACATCTTATTTCAGTCGCCACAATCAGGGGATCAACACTTGGATATCCTGACAATCCATTCCCCTAAGGAAATTCTTCAACAACAACAAAAACAAAACAAACAAAAAAAAATTCATAAATTACTGCCCAAATCAACCCCAAAAGTATACATTTATTGAATGTAAAAGGGCTATTTTGGTAAGCAAGCAGGAATTTATCAAAGTTCTGGACACTTGCAAGTACAGAACCAGACAGAATAACTCCAGTATTCCCTCTGATGTGCAGTTCAGATCTGGTCTGACTAAACACATGCAAAAGCTTTCAAGTATCAAGTCAATTAACAGCTTTATAAACAGTGGTTGAGGAAACAGTTTAGTAAGGATATCAAAAGTCAAGAAAACTGCCCTGACAAGTGCCTTGTCTGAGGGATGTCTGTTAAAAATACACCTAAAACCCCATATTGATTTCTTTGCGCATTCAGTCCTACCTACCAGCTGGACCAGCAGTTTTGGAAAGTTTGTAAGCAAGTCTCTGTCTTGTAACACTTTTACTGTATTTGGCAGTTCTGTCACATATTTTGAAAGGAAGAAGAAATAAGAACTAAACTGAATTTGCACTAATTACATAAAGGCTCACTCTATTTGTCTTCAGATAGCAGGAGCTGTCACAAGCTCTATAGGAATATTTATTGGTTTATTACTGCTGAAAAACCATTGTTCCTACATCCCGCTGTACTGACAGCATTAACTGTTGTCACAAAGTATTACATTTTATACAGGGTGGTATGACTTAATGGACTGAGACATCAAATTTCTAAATGTCTATAAACCCAAACCTTACTACAGCTCTGGCTGGGCCTGAGGACTCCATTAACCTCTCTGGATCTGTGTAAGAGAGAAATTTGTAAAATGCACTGGAATTCAATTTTAGTTATTTTTCTCATAAACTAAATATTTTCTGTTTTCAGAAGTTGAAAGACAAATTAAATATGTATTGTGTGAGACAGCGATGAGCAGAGCTCCCTGCCCAGCTTCTGTAAAAACCTAAACAGAAATGCATCACAGAACAAGCCACTTATGTACAAATATTGGATTACATGCAGTAAGTGAGAATATTAATTCTCAGATTCCTGGAACGCAACCTGGCTCCAGCATACTCCATGTTTACACATCATACACTCTTTAGCACCTCAGATTCCAATAGGGAATAAAACCTCCTGTTCAAAACATGACCTGTCCTAGCAGGACTGCTGGCACAGTCTGCATCCCATAACAAACCCCCTTAGAGTCCAGGACAAGAGAAGATGAAAAGAGACAGAGCCAGCTGTGGCAGGGTGTGTGCTGGAGCCAGCCTCAGGGAGCACAGCTGGATGTCTCTGATTTCCAACACACAGCCCCTAAAATACACAGGATGGCTTTGTACCAAATTAGTGCAGGCAGGGTGGGATTAATGACATCAGCTTTTGGACCATGTTGGAACAGCTGTACAGCTCTGGTCTCCTATGAGCAGTAACTCAACCACATTCGCAGCTCAGTACTGAGTCAACTGGCTGGGTCATTCCAGCTGACTGTCCAGAGTCCTCTCCTGAGCTTCCACCTGGGCTGTGGTGGATTGTCACTGCAGATAAATGACATGCAGACACAGAGCAGTGACTGCACAAAAACTCTGAGTAACATTCCAAAAGCCAAGGTTTCCCATTTAGCAGAGAAAACCTTACACCTGCAGTGACAAGAACCACAGATCTGCTCACGGTGAACAGCAAAGACGCAGAGAACGATTCCACCTCACAGAAATTCCCACTGTGAGCTTTTAATGTGTGAGGTGTTTTGCACTCATGACCACTTCACAACATAATTTGATATTAAAACAACAGGACAAGTGCAGAGCAGACAAGAACACCCACCTCTTCTAAGCTGTGGAGCGAAGAAGCAGAAACTGCTCGAGATGTGAGTGGATGAAATGGCTCCTGACCGACTGCGTGCTGATGATTCTGGATTTGTATAAAAGGGCTTTGCTGCGACCTGTGGGGCAGTGGAGGTATTCCATAGTGAAAGCCCTGCCCCAGGAGGTGATTCTGCTGTAGGTTAGCGTAAGTCCAGGATCCATCAGGTTGCAGGTATTTCAAGGGAGATGGGGTTATGTGTTCGGATGGCATTGAGAAAGGGGGGTTGTACATTTGGGGTAAATGCTGCTGAAATGCTGGGTTAGTGGGCAGTTCAATGTCTCTGCTGTTCTCAGTGAAGTTGGGGAAGTGGGCGCTGTGGTTGGAGTTGCAGGAAGGAGAAGGGAGTGCTGGTGGGCTTCGGGGCTGGACTTGTCTGTATTGCAACAGTCTCGACTGGGGGGGTGGCATTTCGGCTACGTCCCGACTCTCACTTGGATCGCGGTGTGACAGCTCTCGGAGCAAGTCCTGGAATCTGCATTGGCAGAATAAATGTATCAAGAAAAGGGGGGGAAACAAAAAAAAAAGTTTTGCTGAAATCTCGCTCTTTTTGAGATGTAGAAAACTCAGAGCACAGAACACTGAATTTAAATATTCTTATCTTTGCACTTACTGACCCTAACTTCAAAGGATGTGACTGAGCAATCAGAAATTAGGCACAAGAGGATTAATTGGATGAAATACTCACCTGAATCATCTCAAAGTTTTAATAACTCTTGAGATTTTCTTTTCAGTCAGAAGAATCAATTTTTTGTTATCTCTTAAGAGACAACTAAAGGTAAGGATTTCCTGCTTTACTACACAAAGTAAAAAGTTCACATAGTTAAAAGAAAATTTTAACCCCTTTCAAGGTAAAAGCCAGAACAATCAGGGACTCCCCTCATTTGCGCAATATACTTCCGAACTTCTTCAAAACGTCAAGAACATTCAATGCAGCACTTCAAAGAGTCAGCTAAGAAGGCATTTAGATGCTTTACCATGGCTATAACAAACCAGATGGAAAAGAAAGCATAGTGGGAGATGACAGTAAACAGAGGCAATTTAAAAATCCAGCCTTTACAATACACATGATTAAAGTTGATGACCACTGGAACCATTTTTCTTTTGATGTTCAACAGCTTCCTTTCTTGCCCCCTAAAGCTCCATCTCAAATACAAGCATTTTAAAATTTAAATCTGCTTTTAAAAGCAAAGGGTTTTTAAAAAGGAAGAAAAGTTGAGGTTTCACTGGGGAGCAGTGTTTGGGGAGGGACTGGTTTGTTTATTTTCAAGCACACAGATCTCAGACTGCTACTTCAAACTGAAGAATTTACAACTTAAATAGGCCTTAACTACACTCAGACACCTCTTTCATAAAAACCCAAGGTTGTTACTCTCTATCCATTCCTTATTCCATAAATACAGCACTGAAAAGCTCCATAAAAATATTTTTCCACTACAGCTTTACTACCCAATATACTAGCAGAATAAAGCATAACACATAATAAAAGCATAGTTGTAAGTCAGCCTGTCAACTATTTTAACCTTCATAATAACAGCAGCAAAAAGCAATACCTTTAAGTGCCTTGCACTTGATCACAGTGTTACAGATAGGTGCCCACTGCTCAATTTTACACAAGCTCTGATGACTCAGTAAACAAATACCTTGAATATGTTGCCTCTGTTTCATCTTCTGTATTACTGGCAAGTTTCCAGTTTGCCCTAACTTGCTGCTGCTGATGTAATCCAATTGGTTGCTGAGGAAGATGTGGTAGATGAGGATGGTGATGGTGTTGATATGGAATAGTGCCTTGACTGAGATAGGCATTATGTTCATTCCATTGCTGTAACCTGGCTTGTTGTTGCTGCCTTATTGTTTCCAAAGCTACATTTCCATGCATACGATCTATAAAAATAGTTTTAAAAAAAAATTTTATCTAATGCCCCTTTTTAAAGATCTTTATGTCAGAAAAAAAAAAAAAAAAGAATACTTTTTATACAGTTTATTCCAGGGTCTATTATAGACTAACTGCATTGCAGTGCATAACCTGGTTATTTAAATCATATGGAAAATCATATAAACATAAATCTTCTAATAAAGTGCTGAATATTCAAACATGCCTCAAGCAGCAAATTATGCTCAATGACATTACTTATGGAAACTAACCCAACAATGACCCAATTCAGAGCAATATGCCTGAAAAAGGTAAATACCTCCTTCATTTTCAATTCAATGTAGTTATAATCGCACACTCTGAATTTAAATAAAGAAAAGTCACCTACCTAAAGTGTCCCCTAAGGGCATTCCTGACGGATTCTCTTCAATGAAGTTGTTCAAGTGGGTTGGCAGAACTGGGTTGTGCTGTGCAATAGGCCTCAAAGGATTACTGACTTCTTGTAACAGAGGTGGGGGGTGTTGTTCTGAAATCACAGCATCTACAGCAGGAGAATGTGGTCGGTGGGGAATGGGATTATTAAAAAAGGACTGGCTGGGGCCTGCCTGGAAAGCAGGGGAAAGCTGCGAAGGTGGTGGAGGCTGCTGATTCAAGTGATTATGCTGCTGAACTACCTGGCTCTGTTGGGGTGGCATTTGGTTGGGCTGTTCAGGCAAGTGATTTTGCTGTTGACTTAAAAGGTTTTGCTGCTGCTGCTGCTGCTGCTGCAGAGGGTACGGCTGCCTCGGGATCTGGGAGAGGTGCTGGAAGTGGCGGTTGGGAACTGCAAACTGGGAGTGGGGTGGGGTCAGGTGCAGGTTCAGCTGCCTGAGGTTGGGGTTGTCTTTGCGATGGAATTTAGCATTGGGGTAACCAACACTGGAACGGGACTCTGGGCTTCTCTGTTGAGGATTTGCTTCTAAATCAACCTACAAAAGGAGAATAAAAAGTTTTGTAAATTCGCATTGAAAGAAAAACAAAACCATTTCAGTAATGACTAAATTCTTTAAGAGAGAGTATGAAAAAACAAACAAACAAAAACACCCAAATCCCCACCAAATAAACAAACAAAACAAACCAGAAACCCATACAAGAGAAACCTACCTGCTTGGATTCCAGAGGTTTCTTCTCAGGTGTTCGAATTTTACTGATTTCAGGTCCAGCAGTGTTTTCACTTTTACCTAAAAACATTTACAAAATTATTTAGTTTCAATAGAAGAATTATTATTTTGTGATTTTTTTTCCCCCAGACACAGGAAAATTGACTTATTAGTATGGCATTTACAGCATCACAGACATTTAGTGTCATTTACCTAAATAACACCTTCCCTTTAATCTCTGCACTCTGTTCATTAATCATCACTAAGTAGTTCTTCCAACTTAATTGCAAATAACATCAGCACTACTGCAGAAGGGAGATGGAACAATTACACCCTCAACACCCCTCCCCAACTCCCATTCCTTCTGAATCTCACAATATCTCAGTCATTCTATTTGAAATGGCAAATCCCAGGTTATTTCTCCAATCTGGGGATCCCTCTGTAAGGGAGGAAAGTGCCACAGATAGAGAGGATGGAGGAAAGAAAGTCCTTTCCACAATACCCTATTTCAAGCACAAACTCTCCCCAAAGCAGAGCAGTTTCAAGTGCCATTTCAAGCACTAACCATTTCGAGTTTGTTCGTGCTGCTCCTTGTCCTGGTGCGGGAGCTGCTGCTGTCCTATGCTAACAGGAGAGTGGTGTCCCAGGCCATACGGGATCGGGGACCCTCGCCCATGTGCCTGTAACAGGTTCATGTTATATGCCATAGCTGCTTGATGAGTAATGAGTCGAGGGTCGACTGCAAACCTACCCTGATACCCCGTCCATGGTACCTAAGAGGTAAAAAAAAAAAAAATTAAAAAAAAAAGAAAAGAGAGATGTGATCTGTTTAGGTACATTGAATTAAAGGCTGTGATAATGAGTGCACTGATGTTAGGTCAGTGACAAGAGTTTTTCATGCATCAGATGACCTGACACACACACTACAGCTGGTGCTGGAAAGGGAGAGCTATAAGGGTAGGCAAAACAAGGGGCAGAGATTTTCAGGGAGAACCCTGGGCAAAAATTTTCTATCAAAACCCATTCTTGTTTCAGTAGTTTTGAAGTTCAGAGAGAAAAGACTGATGGACAAATTGTAGTTTAATAAACTTCAGATTAATCTCTTCTCTAATTAAATAGAAATGGGTGAAGTTCAAGCAAATACAAAGCCTTTTCTCCTGGTACGTATGAGGCATTGGGCTGTGGCTCAGAGGTGGGGACAGAGAGAGAAGCCTCAAAGTCAAAGAACAGACCTTGCAGCACCCAGTGCTGTGATTCTGGGCCACAGAAGGAGCAGCTGTGCCCACCTCTGCACACACAGGACACTCAGTGAAGTTACCAGGACTATTGGTGGAACCCAGAGAGTACCCACAGGTGAATAGTGATAGGGAGTGACACTCCAGTGTGCCTGTGCTACATGACTCATGTATTGCAGAGTCAAAGGAAAATCCACCTCCTGAACACAGGTAGAAAGTCGGGATATTTTACAATAGTTTCAATTTTATTCCTAAAAGGAATGCTAAGGAAGATAGCTCTGCATCAAGTGAGTTCAATCTTGTCCTGTAGGGAATTTATTAAAAGAAGGGAATTATATGAATAAGAGAAGATTGTAGGGAAAGTCATCCCCAACACTCAGGCTGCCAAAGCATTCTTTACTGATGGCAGCAAACAACCTCCTCTAGCTTTTACCTTGGGTATGGAAACTGCATTAAACAAAGACATCATTACATCTTCCATGAACATAAACACATTTTACTTCAGTACCAACTTGTTTCAAGTGTAACAACTTTCATCCAATTATTTTTTTTTAATTACTATTTGCCCTTGAAATGTGCACTTTGAACTTCAGCTTTAGGCTACTATTGCATCTGTACAACCCCAAATCATCTCCAAGCTTCTTTTCAAAAGTAGCAGTCTCATTAGTACCTCAGTCTTCCCACTTAATTATTTAAAAATCCATCCTCATGGAAGGTAAGTTCAAAATACTTATTTTTAATAAACTTCTTTTGATTGGAAACACATAAAAAATACATTAACCTTGGAACAATAAGACAGAGCTTTTTAAATTACCTTGGTTTGATATTAATATAATGTGAGCAAGCGTGACAAAGCTACAGCTGCTGGCCTTCTCATTGCATTTAAATTTATCCATCAAATGCAGACTTCTAGTAAGTTTAGAAAAAGGAAAATTCATTGGCCTAGCAAAGAAAACCAATTTACAGCTGCCAGCTGATCTAAGACACAAAACTGAAACTACAGCAAGTCCCCCATTCAGCATCCATAACCCCAATTACAACAGAGGACTCAGAATTACTGGAAAAAAACAAATTAGCTGTATTCCAACATTTAGCATTATGAATGGAATTAAACACATGCATGTGTGGGTTCCACGTCCTTGCCACGGTCTTCAGGAGTTGTGTACAACACAGACATGTTACTCCACAAGCTTCTGCAGCCTTTGTTCTTTCCATGCATTTTCCTCCTGGAATATGTGACTGTGAAGGGTAAAAATAAAGCAGAGACTGCTTCTTTAATGTGTGCAAATTTTGGTGAGACAGTTTTATTTGTAATCCAAAATTCCATGCATAAATGTAGCCTAAAAGACCCGATTAGAAATCTTCATTCTGTTCCCGAATGTCATTAAGGAAAGGGACTGGAGAGGAAACTGGTTCACTATGAGGTTCTGGAAGGGAAAAACATCCCATTATGCTTATTTTTCTTATCACTTCACTTCAGACACCTTGCACTGCAGACATCCAAAACTTGTAATTTAGACTGTGTGAAGCCAATAAAGAGAAACAAACTTGGTGTGAATCACTGAGGTCTCTCCAATGATTAAGAACTGAACCAGGCAAATAATTCAGAGGCAGGTGTCTCAAGTCAGATGAGACAGATTCCACTGGTGTGCCTAAAACACACCAAATTACATGAACATGAAATTGCTTTTAGCCTGCCTGGAGTTATTTGTGGGAGCAAAGCTTTCAGGTCCATATTTTCTGGTGGTCCTCTGCACTGTCACTCCTAAAGCCAGCAATGCCCACAGATTTGGAGTGCTGAAAAAAACCTGCAAAAAATTCACTATCTGATTTTGCCATACATTCATGTGCATACAATAACTGAGGTGGGGACGGGGGAGAAACAGAAAATGAATTCTTACAGGCAAAGGCACAGACATGACCATATTTCCTCCATAGACAGCAGGTACATATAGAATACTTGTCCCAGTGTGTGGATCTATCCTTTGAACAGGACTTGGAGATTTCCCCAGATTGGGGTGAGGTCCCAGAGGAGGAGGGGGAGGAGTATATGCTCGGATAGGATTTCCAATTAGAACAGAAGGATTGGGCTGAACTGAAAATAAAAATAAAAGATACATACATACAAAAAAAGAAGATATATACACAAAAAGAACATGAAGATGACCATTTCTTTGGGTTTTTTTCATCCTAACAGCATCTATCTTTATAATGTATGTGTGCAACTCTCTAACAGCATAGGTCTGGTACACTAACAGAAAGCATTAATCAAATCCTGTATTCCATTTCAAAAATTTGAAGAGGCAGAAAATACGAGCTGAGATACAGAGAAACAGGTAGCTGGTAAGTGCATTAATGAAAGAATGTCCCAAACCAATTAAATATGCTGACAGTCAGAGTGGCTGTTAAGCACTGCATCAAAAACTAAAATAACCCTCCTTTTCTAGCAGGGAAGACAAGCTGTAAACTAATACTTTTTCAAATTAATAACAAAATTATTCAGCTGTTGCATGCTACCTTGCAAAGGTATGATCAGGAGTATCTGGCTATATGACAGCACAGTTTACCTTCAAAGTACCTCAGAAAACAGTGCATGCAAAATAATCTCCAAACCCTCTTAGTGCAAATACACTGGTACAGGGTTGCAACAATGAATTTCAAACACAGCCATTTTTCAAAGGCCAACAACTATGTTTGTGTTAAGGCTCCAAAGTCAGTGCACACACCACCTATAAAGGGAGAGCCTTGGAAATATCAAATGTCCACTTAACAGTTTGTGATCTGATTCCCACATGCAAACAACAAGTAAATGCCTTTCAAACAGAGAAGAGACCAGATACTCAATGTATATCAAACTACTGTCAGCTTCACTGGGCTTGGGAATTCCCCCAGGAACTGCAGAGGCACTTACCAATTCCATCAGGTGGGAAATGGTCATTCTGGTTGTGATGATGGACCTTGCCCTTTAAAGGAAAAAACCCAGTAATAGTGATCTTTGCATTCTTATACAAACCAAAGCTTTTTATTTCAAGTGAACATGATAATTAAACATAAAACAGAGTTTGAAAGGAGTCAGCCCAACAGTTTATTCTGACACATTCAGCCATCCAGTTCCACCACCTGACTATGAATTCACAAAGCTGGACATAAAACACCACTAAATCAATTAACCAGTGGGTCATTACAACTCCCTCTGGGAAAACTCTCTCCCAAAGTCTATTTTCAGATGCAAAGAAAGTTACAGCAGATATTTTGATTTTCTTTTCCCACCATTTTATTTCCCACTGTCCCACATCTTTCAGGAGCAGCACCCAGTACCAATGTAACCCTCAGTACTCCTCTGCCATAGCAGCTTTAGTAGAAGAATGATCCATTTTCTGCTCCGGGTTCCAGCTGAAAAACACTGGAGACAAAGGAGCTGCCCCCAGTTTTACTCAGTTGCTCACCCAGCCCCATTAGACATTTGTCTCCCTGCCCCACCTCATTTATCAGCTTCTGGGCTGTGGTTCCTCTGTGACTGCTCCCCAGAAGTACAATACAGGAGAGTAAAGAACCCCAGTGCTCCAGGGAAACTGTTCTTCCTTGGTGAACTGTACGTTAGAAAAGGATTTTAACAGACCTGAGTTATCCCTACTACTTTCTCATGAGTTTGCAGCATCAATTAATTAGTTAATACTCATAAACTGTGAGCACATATTCCATTGCCAGTATGCTCTCAAGTCCTTTGCAGTACAGAAATACTTAATCAGGACCTAAGTATGTTCACAAATTTAAAATAAATCTAAAAACGCTTTGATGCTGCAAAACTTTTCTTGCCCAGGAGATAAGCCTAGGCAGTTTTCCAGCACTCCGAGCAAATTAGTCAGGGTACAAAGACAGGTTGTTTGACAATGTTGACTCATGCATAAACCAGATTAAAGAACTGGTCTCCAAATTTTCCTCTCATTTGAAAAATGAATTATGGAAAAATAAAATAATAATTGCTTTTCATTGCAGCACTTACACAAAGGAAGCCTGTTTATTCAACAGAGAAGGATTCAATCTAAAAACGTGGAGGAGCTACAGCCTTAATCACTCATGGACAGCACACAGCATTTCTGTATCTGTTACAATGTCAGAGGCAAGCAGCATGTGCAGAAGTCTGACAAACCTCTGTTCTAACCTATCAGACCTGTATTTATAGGTGCCATATTTTTAAAACTGAAATACCAAATAATGCTGTAAGTTTGTAAGAAAATAATGACGTAAGTTTGTAAGAGGAGCTGTCCTCTCAGTGGGAGCTTCAGCACGTCCCTGTATGAGATTGGTAAATGAAAGTCAACTGGGGCCACCTGGAAGTTGGGGAAGGGAGTTGCTGCCTTTCTTTTTTCTTTTTCTCTTCACAGTTTTGACAGTTCAATGATTTTTTAATAGTCTGTTACTAACTCAATTGTTACCATTTCTCAAAGATTTTCACACCAAGGCTCATGTCCCCACCCATCTCCAAATACCTAAACCTACCCTAGAACTGATGGTGACTGACACCACTGGAGCACAAATACACTCAGTTTCCTCTAAAAATTCACTCTACCTTTGGAATATAAAAATCCACATGACATAAAGGCACTCAGAGGAAGCCCAGACCAAGATTTGGGTGACTGCACCCAAGATTTGGGTGAGGCAGTCAACAGCTTCATCATTCCTTGGATCCCCCTTTAGTCAACAAACGGGAGTAGAGAGTTCTGGAGAGATTTATTCCAACCTGTGGTCCTCACTGACTGCAGGAAATGTCTGGGATGATGATGCATCCTGATTTAAGTGCCTGAATCCAGACCAAAAGCTGGCAGGCAGCAAGTGGGAGGTAGGAAAGTTGTAAACTCAGAGCTTAGTTTACTGTACGTGAACTACCCTGAGCGAAGCTCCGAGTTCTGGAAACTTTCCCTTTCCACATCATCACCTTTAATAAAGGCTGCCCCCATCCAACTCCGACATTCCTGCCTCACTCCCATGCCCAGCCAAGCCACACAAACACAGGAGAAGGCAATGCCCTCACACAGTTCCATGCTGGCTGTTTGCCTCTCAGACAGAGAAGACTGAAACATATTTCCTTCTTTAAAATATAAACAGCAAAGAGGTTTTTAATGTCCCTACATAAATCCAGGAGCAATTCTGCTGAATAAGAAGGTGCTGTTTGTACAAAATCACATGTGAAAGACAAGCCCTGCCTTGCACAAGGTCCATAAACTCACCACAAAACATGGTACTGGAGACTGTTCTTATTTTTTTGCTAGGTTCTAATCCTTCATTTTTAATGTTAAATACTGTACTAGGATGTCTAAAATAAGCAAAACCAACCATCTGCTTTCAAAACTCAAGCAAAGGGAAATGTATCCCTGATCCCAGCCGTATTCTCAGTGTATTTGATTATTACCTACTCACTGCTCTGCTGTTACTGCACACACTCACTACCTCTCAATGGCATTCAGAGGGAAGATTTTATTTAGACTTATGATATAGGTGGTTTAAACACTTCACATCTCAAGCTGAAAACACAGCACTGGCAATCTGAACAGCACAAGGGCTTAGTTTGCCAACAAACTAAAGAAAAATAAACAGAGCTTTCTACTTACAAGACTCTCCCCAACACTCACTCCCCTTTTTTTAACGTGTACTATACCTGCATTTTCAAATACTTTTTTTTTTTCATTTAGGAAACTAGAAGTATTAATAATGATGCTCTATTATTAAGGAAAAGACTGAAGAGCTCATGAAAAACGAGAGTGCAGCAGTGGCTTTAAAAGACAATTTTGTAATTTCTGGTTTTCTATAAGCCCAGTGTTTTGACACATGACTAGAAGCTTTAGAAATCTGGTGTTTGTTTCAGAAAGTAATGCATCTTGATGAAGAAACCAAATGTTCTCACTTACAAGCTCCCTTTTAGGAAGGACTGCCAAAGGGAAGGCTTTCCTTTTTGTATCAAAAAAACCTGTCGTAAAAATTTCATTTCAATGATACAGCCTGGAACAAAAATGCAAAGCTATGGGAAATACATGCAGTTCTTCCTTCCTGTACACTGAGTTCATCACAAAGCTGACAACCTGCATTTCAGCTCCACTTCTAAACACAGTTTAATTAAACTACAACCCAAATGATTTTGATATAAACTACAAAGAACTATTAAAATAGAATTCATTACTAATATATTACCCCCCAAGAAAGCTCTAAAATTTAGTGTTGTTCTTTACCATCCGAAGGAAGCTATGTATTTTCATCACTTCTTCACCTGCTTTTATTAAAAGAGCTGATGAAATTACCACTCAGAGGTAATTTTATCTCTCTGTCCTCTTGATGCTAATGAAATTTGGTCTTCTGAATGACATTATCACTGAGCTAATCTATGCAATAAACCAGTTTACAACATATTTTTAATTACATCAAAAAATTATCTTACGTAACTTAAGTCCTTGAATTTTAAACGTGATTTTAGACCAAACCAAATCCCTTCTGGCTATTATTTTGTTGGCTTCTTTATTCCTTGTCAGTTTCTGTATCAACCTGATGTTTCTTGAGGTACAGTCAGAGCACAGCTTGGGATAGGGAGTGGCTCTTGCTCAGAGGGTTTCGTCTGATTTATCTAAACCCTGAGGTTCCATGGCTGAAGTTCTCCACGGTCACTGCAACACTGCCAAGGTGTGTTTTAATAAGGAAACAAGGCTTGGACTACCCCTAGCTATACTGCTAAAAACTTCATGATAATACAAGTCTGGAGGTTTCACTTGAAAATGCTGAGGATCCCTCTGGAATTTGCATTCACCTCTGATTGCATTGATGCAATTTTAAAACAAACAGCTTGTTCCATAAACCTTTTATGTTCTTTCTCTACGTTCACTTCCAGTTTCTGACAGAACCATCACCAGTAACACTTTACCTTTGGAGGTGACTGCTGCTGTTTGGTGGGATTGGCTGAGTGCTGATGCCGGAGAGCTCGGGGGATGAACTCAGGGGCCAGAGGGTTCAACACGTAAGTTTTCTTTAACTCCAGAGCTTCCAGCTGAGCTTTGATCTGCTCAAATGTGATGCCATGAAGACTTTCGTTCTCGTGACACAGGGCAATAAACCTTTCCCAGAATTTCCTATGGAAACGATTTTTACAAACAGTGAGGAAGACTCAGTGGTGATTGTTAAAATAAAAACAGATTTAATGTAACTGTGGGACACTTATTTTTTGTGTGTGCACAGTTTACACACCAAGCCATCCACCCTGAACCTGCTCCCTGCAGCTGAACCCCACAGCACAGTGCAAAGCTCCCCAGCCATTTCAAATGGACACACAGGGCTGTCCATGCGCATCAGATCACAGCACTGGCTGGGTACCACATCTAATATTAATAGCATGGACAGCTCCAACTCGGAATTTTTTCCTAGAAAACCAAAAACAGCGAATTCAATGTTTAAAATTCTGGAATGTATGTGATTTAAGGCATTTATTGAAGCTCAGTCACGGGAATTATACAGATTCTCAGTCCTAGATGATGTCACGAACATTCTCTGAATTTAGGCAGATCATTCAGTGTAACAAATACCAAAGCTGAGATATACCCTCAAAACTACTCTTATGAAACACTTCAGAAGCACATGAAAATTAACATTTTGGGCAGTTTCTAGAGATTGAGATCCTCTGGTAGAAAACAAGCAAAACCATAAATTCTAGTGCATGTCAGATTTTTCTGTAACATATAGAAGTATTTTCGAGATAGAAAGACAACCATCAGGTGACACACAACTTGTCTACAAAAATTCTGTTTCCAACTTTTTGAAGGATGGAGGGGTTATTTAAACCATGTAATAAGAGAACATTCCTCCCTGTCTTCTGCTTTCTCATGACATGTCTTTCTACTGCTTTAAAAAAACGGTCTTTTTTTTTTTTTTTTTATAACATCCACAGCAGGATCTATACGAAAACTTTACACTTATGATTTTTTTTAACCTCAAAGGAACTTTTTGGGTGAAGTCACTGAAACTTAAAAGGTATTTAAATAAGGTCTGAAGATGTCACATTAAAAAAAACCCAACAAACCTGACTGAGCTGTCTCTTTCAAAAATATCAAGAGTAAAGGTGTGCTTGACTATAACTCCTGCTTGTTCACCCTTCAGTAATAAGGTCTGGCCTATCAGCAAGCCCTGTTCTTTCCCCAAAACCTGTAAAATGAGAGATTGCTGCACACTAACTTTAATAGCAGTGTCACATTTTGCTGAGTAGCTGACTTTGTGAGAAAGAACAAACTTCTGTCTTGCAAGAATGCTGGGATGCTAGTGATGTTTTTAAGAATTCAAAACAGTTTTCCCTAAAAGCCCATTTCTGTTGTGATTTTATAGAGGCAAGAAATGCTCTTTCAAAATTCAAGATGCAAGTTGGCCCTTTTTCTCCATTTTGCACTAAGGCAAATAGATCTTGCAAGGTTTTAAAAAACCAAAATTAAATGCATCACTGGGATGCTTTAATGATGGAATTCCCTCTGATTAATCAATTCTGTCACCAAACCTACTGCCAAGTACCACAAATCCACTGAGACTCATCCACTTTTGCTCAGAATGCTGAGAATGCCCCAAGCAGTCTCTCTACACATGGAACACTTGTTCTGGGGTGTAAGAACAGAGAATAAAACCCTGCTGTCTCTGTTTGAGTGTGCTTGGGAGTTTAAAGGGGGCGTCTGCCAAAACAGCCCTGTCTAGTCCAGTTGGAGCACACAGGAATGTAATGATTACCCTGGGCATACTTCACAAAGCCCTCTACAACTATCATTACAGTCTTGACTCATTTTGACAGGTATTAGAATATTTATAAAATTCAAGTACACTCTAAACTTTTTTGAGGTCTGTTTTTCCTAACGAAATGTCACTTCTTTCAGACTTCTCTACTCCTGTTGTACTAAAAAAGAACCATCTTCCCAGCAGCCTCCCTGAGCCCCTCCAGCACTATTTCCAAAGAGTGAATGTTCAATTATTCAGTGAAACAAGACAATGGTGTATTAAAGGAAAAGCTTGAGATACATCTTAATAAAGTTTCAGTGTTCCTTGTTTCTTAATTATCTTTTAGTTTCACAATTTGGAACAGCTCTACGTCTATAAACAGCTGCTGGTCTTCAAAATGCAAACTCAATCCTTAACTGCCAGCACTGTAATTTATTTACCATGCTGACAGCCTATATTTTTATTTTATTAAGTTTTTGCACGCCCTATTTCAGATATTTTGTAGGAGCACTTGGGAGGCACAGGGGCTCTTTGTCATCAGCTCATTATATAAACCAGCCCATGCCTAAAAAACCCAACCAGGTAAAGGTAAAAATGAACTAAACCCACAATAACTATTTCTCTGTCAAGAAGATGTTAGAAGCCATTTAAAGCAGATCACTACATTCATGTACAGATACTCCTGATGTGGCCCCAAGCAGGGAAATGGTGAAATTCAGGTTATATTTCATACATACAGTAAACAAAGGTTTGAGTTCCATTTGGCTTTTTCAACTCTAATCTTTGAAAAGCACATCCCTTTTCAATACAGTAGAAGAAGCACTGCTCAGGAAACTAGAACACAACATAGATATAACAACTAACATGTATTTTTAGCTTTATTTTAATAATGTAGTCAGTGCACTGTTTCCTCTCTTCGAGAATAAGCTGCAGGGTTTATCTCTGATCACCTCAAAATTTCAGCTCTTCCATCAAAAAAAAACCCTTTGAAGAACAAGAACTTGGAACCCTTAACGTGTTTACATATCTCAGCATTTTTCACATTTCTTCACTTAGGTCTATAAAATGTAAATTCACTCAAATCTTAACGAGTTTTTTCCGAGTGTCATAAAGACCTATCAAAACACAAATAATGTTTCTCAAATCTTCTACCATCCTACAACTGCCATAATATTCAACTTTAGAATACCACATTACATCACAATTTTAAACTCCGAATTACACATCAGTTTTATTTGTGCATAAAATTGTAACAGGTATACAACAAAACCCTACTAGAAAGTAAAATGAAGTATCTTCAATTGTTACTGTAAAGTGAAAATTTGACCAACTATAAATATGTGAGAACACCGTTTATCAATGACCAGGTATAGCTAACTCACACTTTTTCCCTGTTATCCATGATGACATCCATCATTTTCCTAAATCCATCAGTCACTGATAAACACATTCTCTAGTACCCTTAAGCCCTGATTAACTAAGGAACATAGACAAAGTACCTGCATCTTCCAATGGAACATAAAGCAATAGGATCTCCCACCACAGCTACCAAGGATTGTGCTCTTGTAATGGCAGTGTTGAGAAGTTTGTAATTCGACAGAAAACCGTAATCCAAGTCTTCTGTTGAATCCTCCAGTAACTGCTCTTTCCTTTTAATTGGAGTTTGCTTATGTTTGCATGTATGCCGTGTTCGTACTGTGCTGAGGAACAAAACTCTGAACTGTTTTCCTAAAATGAAACAGAAAACATCTCTGAGATAATTGTTGCCATTTCTGCTCATCCCACGATCAGACCACTGCCCTTGCCAGCCAGATTTCACGCCTAGATTTTCTGAACTCATAGCTACCCTTCACATGAAGAGCTTTATGCAAGAATAATTAAGATTTAAAAATTTTAGAAGATGCGTATTTCATTACAAGAATATTTCCTCTTCAAAAAACTTACGTTTTCACCTTGATATTAATCCCTCCTGAACTTTCTGAAATGTTAATTATCATTACAGCATTGCCAGTCAGTCAATAGCAAATCTTGAATTTATTTATTCTACCTTTAAAAAAAGTTCTGGACATTTTTGATTCATATTTTAAAATTTCTCAAATACATGAATATCCACCATGAAAAAACAGAGCAAACCACTCACTGTCACTCGGTTACTTTATCCTCTGCCTTTGTTTGTTACTGACTAGAAGTGCAACCTAGCAACAGGCTATGCCTACATAAAATCCTTGTTATCAGTGTGATTTCAGGAAGAAACACCTAAATTTTTAGACTCCTTACAGTTTATTCCACAGGTGGAAAAGAAATCAGCAAAACACTTTGAGGCTAAAGTTCTGTTACATTTGTATTTGGAACTGTAAAATCCATCAGTCTGTTAAAAATGTTAAAATTATGTCAAAAATCTCATTTTTCACAATTTTCACTCCATTTATTTTTTAAATAAGGTTGAACTTAATTCTGAGAAATGATAATGTCCATGAGTTTATAGTCAACGTTGGAGCAACATCTGTGTCACAGCTCTCCTTTTGCTTCCATTGCTTTAGGATAATTTTAATAAGTTATTATTGCAGCAGACACATTTCCCCCTTGCTCGGCCCAGCTCTGGGGCCCAGCACTGCTCCTCACCTTGAACGTTGAGTACTCTCTCCACGCTAACGTCCGAGAGGCGCTTCTTGCGCAGCTCAGCGCGGATCCGGAACACCTGATCGGCATACGGGGTCACCACCCCGATGCTGCCGTCGTCCAGCTTGCCCCAGGCCACGGGCCACTTCCTCCTCAGCTCCTCCACACGCTCCACCACTTCAAACACCTTAGAAGAAAGGCAAGATTCTTAGAAGTTATGCCCCACTGAGCATCACTCTTTGATATGGAAAAGGAATTTGAACTTTAAAGCTCTGAAACACTTACATGACACAGCGTTACACAAGCAATGACACCACTGCATCCTACAGTGATACTCTAAAGTATCATGTATTAAAACAATGTATTCACTATACAGCCCCCTTTTTTAGCTTGAAGTAAGTTTTCCCACAAAAGTCACTGTTAAAATTACAAACTCCAAAATTACAGTAATAATCTTAATTTTCATTCTTAGGTTCTTATGAAAACATCAAGTGCACTAGGAGCCTTCTTGCAATACTTAATCTTATTAATTATTAATACTTAATCTTATTTCTGTAAGTAAATGTACTGCCTAAATAGCTATAATTTTATTTTTCTTCCGGATTTCATATATATGTCATCTTAGAGTCTGATAACTCTAGACACAGAGTCCGTATACCAGAGCACAATCATTTCCCATTCCAGAGGATACCATTGGGAGCTTCAGATTATTCATCAACTGCTAGTTCATCTCTGTGAAATACTATGAAATGTGCTGCCTGAGAAGACTAATGTGTAATAAAACCTGAAAACCTCCTCCTGTGAGGATACAGCCTCAAAGTAATGTCCTGCCAGAGCAGCTCATTTCAACACACCAGAGGTACTGCACTGCAAAAGGCATTTCTGAGTAACTTTATAGGTTTGTGATTCCTTTTCTTTTTTTAAATTTATATTCAATAAATATTTCTTCAGCTATTTAAAGCATAATTGATGATGTAGTTTTCCTACAGCATCACAAATGCAAGCTCAGCCTCTTAAAGAAAAAAAAATCTGTTGATCCTTAAAAAGTCACAAATAGGTTTTTTTTGGCAATTTTAGAGGACAGTGAAAATATGGGACTGTTTTTAAGCAAGTCCTGAATATTTTTGTGACATCAATTCTTGTATTTAAAATTCCAGCTCTACTGACAAAGGATATTAGAATAAACTTTGATATCTATAAAAACCATAGCACAAAAATAATGATCTTTTGTAGGTATTTGGGCAAGATTCTCTGAAAGTATATAGCTTCTGGGTGTGTATTTAGAATTAATACCACATAGGAAAATTTTAAAATGAAGACCAACAAGGGAAAGTGTATTTCCCAGATTAATTCTTAATATAGGCATCAATGAACCCCAAGATGTCCCAATGCAAAACATCCATTAAAGGTCAAACTGAAAAAATCTCCATCATCTAATTTCAGTTTTTCCTGTTGGTGTTTAAGGAGCCGCTGTCCTTCATTTCTGCCTGTGGCTATTAATGACTCACAGTTTTCAGACAGTTACTTGGCCACTGAAGTTATTTTTAGGTATTTTACAACTTTTTTTAAATGGCAAAGTAATCCAAGTAGATTAACGAAAGCAGTCAGGTGTCCAGAAGTCATTGGAGCTTCTTATTTAGGAAGGTATTTTAACACAGCAAAGAACGTTTAACAAGCACAGCATAAGAACAACAAACAGGTTTCAAATTGTGCATCAGATGAACCACACTATGATCAGCAAAAGGAAACAGACAGCTCTGCAGTGCTTCATAACAAGCACTAACCAGAAATTCCTCCTAAACTTACAAAAATTTCTGCTATTTCTTTGATTTTCTCTCCCTCCCCTAACTGAAGGTGACTGGAAAAAGGCATCTTCCACTATGAAAAGCGTTATCGAGTCAGAACGTGGGAGGTGGGTGCTGCTGTATGTGTTTGTTTTTGTGGGCTTGGGTTGTTCATTTTTTTAAAACACAAGGGAAGGAATGAGAATGAAAGTAATTTTTGAAGAATACCAATAAATCTATGTGAAACAAACAGATTGAGAGTAAGTTTTCACCTAAAAGAATCTCATCTGCACATTATCAGTTAGACACTGATCCTAAACATATTAAAGCAAATGTGAAATGTTACTCCAGAGGACTCTTATCTGAGTGGGAACATTTCTACAACAGTTAAAGAAATCTAAGTTTTACTTCAAATTACAGTTACTCTCAGTTGCTAAGATGCATCTATCAGAATGTCACATAAATTATCAGGAAAGACATCCTGAAGAATGAGACTGAGAGAATGAGATGTGGCTTATAATTTGCAAAGAAAGAAGGTAAATTACTGGAAATATTTACTACAATTGCAATTTTCATTACATCATGTTTAGCAAATTCCATGTTCCCCTCTCCTAGTAGAGGACAATTTATGTCTTCCACCCACACTGAGCATAAACCAGTAAATCTGGGGGAGTGAAGCTTTAAGAAAACAATCAATAGTAAAAGCAAAGAAGAGTTACCTCTGCATTATTGTAAAAAGCTGTACTATTTTTTTCTTGCACATCTTCTCCACGTGCTGTGAAGAAAGTCAAAGGGTAGAAATCTTTGTGTGCTGGCTGCTTTCCACTCGCCATCAATTTGCCTTCATAGAAAAGTTCGGATGTGTAACTGTAACGAGGCAAAACAGGGTAAAATGTGGAGTCTACACATGAGCTCACTGATAAAATATGCAAATCTCCCGGATGCAATATGCAACCACAAAATACTTCGTAAGGAAAACAGAACCACTGATTACTATTCAGCATCTTCAAATGATTACTCTGAACTGATATTTCCCTACTACAGACACAGCAGAAGGCACTAAAAATATGCTTCTCCAACACTTTCTCTACAAAGACTGTTTTTTCTTCTCATCTAAAGTTCAACAAAGTTATGAACATTCTCACTGATGTTTCACTCAGAAGTTCTGATGGCTGGAAGCTGGGCAAAAAGAACACTTGCTGTCTGGCACTGGTTATTCCCCAGGCTGGACAATGAGCTTGCTCATGTCAGTTAAGAGTTATTGGACTTGGAAGATAAATTTACTACAGATTTCATGTGCACTGAGCATGACGCAGGCCAAGCGTTCAGATGTCAACCAAGCCTTTCATCTGTGACTTCTACTCCAGGCTGATCTATGTTGCTAGAGACCAGAAACACAACCAGAACAGAGTTCCTCTGCTGGCAGCAGCCACTCCAGCAGCTGGCTGACTGAAAAAGAAATGAGGCAAGAACTCCTTCATGGTGAAAAGCAGGAAGGAACAAGACAAACTGAATGGAATGAGGCAAAAAGGCAGCAAGGAGAGACTGCAGAGTGCTGTAAATCCTGTATGCTATTGCACAGCAGAGATGAACTAATGCACTGGCTTCCAGTAGTTAGTGAATTTTGGTGTCATCTAACTTTTCAATGCTCAGCCTCCAACCTTAATATTCTTCAGATATCACTCAGAGGCTGCAATAACCTGAGTACAGCCTGACATGAAGACAACCAGAGCAGTAGACTGTGCAGCTGGTGGGTCCATTGAGTTCTTCCAGGATTCCAGTTATTGCAGCTTAAGATGGAAATAGCTGCTCATGGAAAAGCCACAGAAATTTGTCTGAGACCAAATCACCATTAAAGCACTGCAGCCCACCCCTGACCTGAACTGGCTTACCCTGGACAACCCTGAAGAACACTGGACTCCTCTGTGGGTTGGGTTGCAGCAGTCAATCCACAGCACCCAGGGGGCAAAACTAACCATTTCTTCTGCAAATTAACTTTTAGTAATGAGATCTCATTAAACAACAAATTTTTTCTGTATGGGCTGTTTTTTCCAATTACAGCTCCAAAGTCAGGCTGAACTAATGGCATGCTCTTTCCTCAGTTTCTCACGGTGTCTCTACTTCAGTGAGGTAAAGATGATTAATGAGCCCTTCATCTTCCTACACTTCTGTCCTAAGTGTCATGGTCCCACTTGTCAGGGGAAATTCCACATTATACAAAAAAGGAGACTTGAGACATCTCCTAAAGGGACCACCACCATGAGAGTGTTCAGCTGGTTTCACCTCACACAGCAACACTTCCCAGTGGAATTGGGCACACTGGACTTTTACCAGAGAGCCAACCAGCCCCAGTGGTGTTTCTGCATCCTCACCTCAGTGTTCAACACAGTGGATCTTTCTTGGAACTCCCTGTCTGAACTCCAGCTGCTGAAGTGAATTTTCATGATCTTTCTGAAGCAAATGACATGGAAGTGATCTCTAAAGAAAAGCTGAAACGATCCCTTCCTTTACAGATGTTCTCTCATTTCAAACTCAGAAACTCAAGCAATGTGTAAGAAATTTAGCAGCACTCAGCCTATAATTACAAAGTCCATAAAGTGAAGATAGATCAAGCTGTGTAAAAAAATATTTTACATTCTCACTTTAGATTCCCCAGAGCACTTAAATATTTCTGCTTTTGCTTTGAACACAGTGATAACCTAATTAGTATGACTGGATACCAACATAATATTCCTCAGTACATATCTGAGCCAGGATTTAAACTTTAGCATTTTTCCCCATGATTGCACTTATTCTTTCCAGCACAGCTCATAGATGAGCTCATTACACTGGCAGCCACTAGTTTATCATAGCAGAAAAATGCAAACCCACTGATTAATGTGTCTTGAAAGAAGTAATAAAAGATGTCAACAGTAAAGAAGTATGCTCAAAATTTGACCTATTTTTCCCATTCACAGTTGCATATCCATATGTTCCTTACATTGCCCACAGCTTACCATTCCAAGATAACCCACCCCAGTAAATCTAAAACTCTGAAATGGTTCAAAGAAGCACAGAGCCTATACAATAGACTGCACAGTGGTTAAAAAGGGAAAGTTGGCTCTTCTTTGGTTTAGTGCGCAAGCAGCCAAAGCATCTCCACCTGAATGAAGGGGTCTGTCCCTCTGGCATCTGCTCTAGGAGACCAAATTACAACACAAAATTACTAATTAACTTTGAAACAACTAAGATTTCATGACAGAGACACTTCAGCTGTGCTTGGCTCTTTTGTTCACTCACAGCAGTCAGAAGAAGCACATGATACAGTGAAAAAGTTCACACCTACTTGATGATTGCTTCATGGGAGCGATAGTTCTCACACAGCAGGATCCTGCATGGGAATTCTGCAGGGTAGTGCTCGTAGAGTCGGTCAAGCAAGGAAACATGAAGGTTTCTCTCCCTGGCAAATTCACTGTAGACAAAAGGACTGAGCTGTAATAGACACACACACACAAAGAAAATGTAACTAAATAGGTGGACTTGGAATTTCATGCTCCCAACATATGTATTTTGCATCAAACCAAAAATAAAACCTTCCTTTTACTGTACATTCATAGTTGGAAGACACAGACCACGGCTATTCCACAGAAATGCTCCTTCCTACCAGCAAAGTGACAATAGACCAGCATGGTCTTAAAGGAACAATAAAATATTCAATAACTATGCAAAGAGACCTTATATTTAAGTTCAACACTCCAAACTGTGTTTAGAATGACTTTACACCATTATTCTGACAACCACTTTTACAATTAAGTTATTACCACAAATAGTACAGATCAGAAAATAAAGAATTTTTAATACTATTTTAAAAGTTAAATAGAAATGTTGTTGAAAAAACAGAAACCCAGTGACCTATTTTCTGTCACACTAAACTCCTACTGGGCTTGTTTAACAATAAAACCAGCATCTATTACAGTAGTAAAAATAGAACCAAAAATGATGAAAAACAGATTTTTAAAATACAATTTCAAAGTGTAGAAATAAATCCAATCTATTTTGTCATTCTGAATTCATATGATTCAGATTCTGAGTTTCACTTCAGCTAAATATTAGTTTCTGAAATTTAAATACTGGACACCTGATCGGGAATCTTCTGGAAGACCCTGAGCTATAGAGCAGCCTGGGACACACAAGCCCAGTCAAGACTTCATCCACCCAGTTGGGCTGACGAGATCAAGCCTGAAGTAAGAATTCCAAACTCTTGAGAAGCACTTTTGAGAGCAATATTCAAAAAGCACTGCCTCAGCCCTTGGCATTACTAATATCATGACTTTAAATGAGCCAGCAGTATTAAATCATAGGTGGCAACACCATTCTAAGTTTGTTACTGTACCAAAGCAAACATCCACTTTACTGCTACTGTGAGATGTGAAGAGAATTAAAGGCTAATCTATAAAAACAAATAAATCTGGCCTAAATCAATAAAGCAAGTAAAGCTGACTTTTCCAAGCATGCTTTCCTATGCCTACAGGCTGCAAAGTGACAGGCATAATCAGTGTTTCAAACTCTCCACACCAAGCAGCTCCCAGGCACTTTGCAGAAATATAAAAGCACTGGCTAGTTTCAGTTTCCCATTTTTCACTTGTTCAAATCTTCACCAGATTAGATGCTTCTAATAAAAATGTGAAGTTCTCTAAACCCTAATTCTCCATATTCTTGAATTCTTTTAAGAATCAACAGGGGAATACCAGTCATAAACTCCTGACTATAATAACTATCACCATATCTTACTCAAATAACATCCCTGGAATTCTCCTTGGCTTCCCCATCTATTATATGATTTGGTGCAGATAAACAAATATATAAATAAAAATATGATACATATGCACTTCATACTCAAAAATTCCATAGCTCTTACCTGCATGTGGTCTCCAGCCAAGACAATTCTTGTGTTTTTATTAGCTAATGCTAGAGGCATAATAGTTTCACACTCCATAGCTTGAGCAGCTTCATCTAACAGAATGTGTGTAAAAAACCCTGTAAAACAGAGATATCAGCAAATAAATGCAACTTGAAATATGATAAAATGAACACTGATACAAAACAAAAACTTGAACTTAACATTCTGTATTCTGACAGTAACCGAAACTAGAATAAAAAAAAATGTACGATTACACAAATTAATTCCTAGCAACTACTGAAAATTACATAAACAATTTTCAAACCCATCAAATGACCAACAGTGGTCACCTGGTTGCCAGTGACATCAGCAGGAGCAACCCAGGTCTGCCTCTTTCTTGTGATACACATGAAATTAAACATGTTTTATCTGAGCCCTCCTTACACCAAGAGGAAATGTCTCTTGGCAGACCATCCTTCAAGAGGTTTCTCACATCTGAAAGTCATTTCACCACCATGAGACTTGAAGAGCTTTGTACAGTGACAATGACAAGGAATTCCTCATGTACTTGAGTCCTATTAACTATTTTATGTACTAAATTTCCCATTAAAATTGCACACATACCTGAGCACTTTGCTGGTTATGGGCTTAAAGGAATGTTGGGGGGGAAAAAAAGGAACAGAAGTTGAAGGAAAATTTAAATTCAATCTTATGATAATATTGGACCAAAGGTTTGGTGGGAATCTATGCACTAAAGAACATGCACTTGAGAAAAAACTTGGCCACTGTAGACTTATATTTTATGAAATCTAAATTCAGGATAGGTATAGAAGTGATTTTATACATTGATGTCTGTGATATATTAAGGTTTAAAACAAAGTATTAGAGGACTTCGTGTACCATCCAATTAAGATTACATACATAAAAATGTAGCAATTTTCTTTGGAAAATATGAATTTCATACAGCTGCACACACATTGCTATGGCATGACTGTACACAGCTCGTTGCCAAACAAAGCAGCTATTTCTATCTAAAGACCCAAAAATATTTACCATAATTCCGTATTAGTTTTCTCTGTTGCAACAAATGCTTAAATGTAGCCATATAAACCCAACCCTAACAACTTATGCAAAGAAATTCCATGTTTTCCAAAAAGCAGATGGATTTAATTTGGAGATCAGGAAAATAATAAACCCTAAGCAGCCTCTGCCCCAAAAAATCAGTCTAATATATTTCAGTTTAGAAAACAACCCTAAATGTATCATGTTAACAAAGACAGGGCTTGTATGTGTGGGAATTGTTTGCAAAGCTAAACAATTCACAAAACAAGGGAAAAAAGCTCTCTGTTATTTATGCTTACATGCTCCACTGAGTAATGACCTTAATGAGCATAATATTCAAAGTCAGAATCTCAAACAGACTTTTCCCTCTTGGATCTCAGAAACACCAGAACACAGATAGTACTGCTTCTTTATTAAATTTTTTTAAAGAAGGAAAAAAAAAGAATAAGCAAAAGTTTAATTAGAATGCCAGCAGTTTACAGCTTTGTAATAAACATTTATTCATAAAAAAACAAAAGAGCATTTTAAGATTATCATTGTTTACTTTATTTTTTTAACAGTTCCAAGAACTGGGTAAGGAACCAACACTGGTAAGAGGAAGATACTTCTCAAGCTTGGATACTTCTTGTCTAGAAATTATCTTACCTGGTTCAAGATCCAGCTGACATAGATACTGTGATGTATTTAAAGTAACAACTACAACTCGTTGCTTAAGAATGTCTTCTTTCTGTGGCATCTGAAAGGTGGAATGTGTGCTTGAAATCAAACAGTACTGATGCACAACTGGGTGAACAGTCTTTACCCAGCGATTTCGGAAATATACCCTAGGAAAGAAAAAGGGGCTTATTTTCTATGAGGTTTGAACACAGCAACAGTCTAATATTTCAAATACTAATATTCTGTTTTCTGGTAAATAAACATCATCCTCAAGAAGCAAACATCACAACTGTGCAGAATTACATGCTAAAATGTCTTTGATTCACCTTCTATTATTGCAGTGCAGTATTACATACACAGTTAGCAGGTTTTAATTCACATATAGAAATCTGTAAAGTCTTTGAACATTTATGTTCTGTGACCCTCACATCAATGCCTATTTCATTTTAAATTTAAAATAAAGTCATTTTAAAGAAATATTTCCTGATCTGAAATGTAACTATAGCCCAGAGCATGGAACTGACAGTGGGCTGCACATCTCACCCACTGCAGCTGATATTTGAAATATATTCAAATCCTGTTGTTCCTTTCACACATCCTGGATGTTGTCTGAATTCTAAGAACCAAACATGAGTTGTATTCATCTTTTTATCATACAGGGTCATAACTTGATACACTGGATAAAAGAATGAGGGAACGGTGCCAGAAGTTTGGCTGGAGCCTAAAATATTAGGACACTGACTGGGCTTCAAGCATCCTTCGATGATACATAAAGGTCAATTTAACCACCATCCCATGGGATGGATCAGTGACGAGTTTTTCTCTGGAAGGGATGACATGTTACAGCCAGTTTAGCTAAATGGAAGAGAAACAGAGGACACAAAGGCTGTGCCTCAGAAAACAGGAGTACAAGTAACTCCACAGGGGTGAACAGAATGACTCCCAAACATATGCAAAGGAGCTGGATAAAAGTGCCCTGTGACACCTCCATCAGGTGTTCCTCAACACTATCATCTCTATCAAGAGCTACAAATCTGAAGTAGAACCTTCAAACGACAAGAAATTCCTGTACAGATATTAAAGTTTGGAATTAAAGTTTTTCAGATTTATTTCCAAAGCAAATTAAGATGAAATTAATTAATTTCATTTCTAAATATGGGATTTAATGCTGTTCAGTTTATCTATTCATTATTTTATTTCTCCTGCACCCATAGTTCAAATCCCAAATCATTAATGAAGTGTTTGGAAAAGTGTAACTATGCACCTAACTGCAAAACATGACTGCACTGGCTGGACTCTGGATATCACATGTCCACCCTCATCTGAAAATTACAGCTGAGCTCCACATAATGTGAGAGAAACGAGTACTACGATTAGAATAAATTTGGTTTGTGAAGATACAATATCCATTTTGGACGAAATGAAATGCAAAGACACTTCAGTATCCTGAATGACTTTTTATCTGACAGCATAACCAACCCAAATCCACACCTGGAGACCACAGGTAACTCCAGGTAAAACTGGGTTCAGTGCAGGAGCAACCCCCACACTCCTGAGTCATTCTCAGAACAAGAGGCTTCTATTGTTACCCCCATGTATTTATTTGTTATCAGCTATCAAACGGATGAGCTTTATTTGATAAATTGTTATTACACTAAGTCATAGCCTAACAGCTACAACAAGGTAGTGGAACTGAGATCACCCTGCTCCACATATCCTCAGCTTTTGGGTGCTTCACTTTCCCAACCCTAACTGAGGTAATACCCACCATCTCACAGGAGTATTGTGAGCATTACTGAGTTTATTGGGAGTTTATGTTTGTAAAGCACTTTGAGATTCTTGGATGAAAGGTGCTATTGAAATGCAAAATATTATGGTTATTAGACATTATTATACCTTGCACTGTCTTTTATTACAAAAATTCAACTGTGGGTGACTCACAGATTGGCTGACAGCCTTTCAAACTGCATTGCTGCTTACCCATTAATTTCTTTTATTTTGATGTGAGATCAAAAAGGTATCCCAGAGCTATTATTCACCACTGGCATAAAAACACCTGACAGATGTGACTACTTCGAAAATGTCGTGATAGAAGTTAAGCCTCACTGAACAAGGACTTTCTTTCTCGGGTGCAACTCAGGCTAATAAAATCACCCATAATTTCATTATTAGGTGTTTTTTCCTCAAGGTTGGAAAAACCAATTACAAAAATGGGGTTTACCAGCTTAACACACATCATAACATTTCACCCTGCAACATGCCCTTAGCTTCTGATTAAAAAGAAGACTAAACTTCTAAAATGTTTAGTCTTAAATCTGCATGAGCAGAGTCCCTTAACTCCAGCAGAGTCAGGCAGTTACTAAACACTCATTAGTACCTACAACACATTTTATTATTATTTGGGTACAAAGTGGGCAAAAGCTGCAGCCACACAACCCAAACCCAGCCACAGCTCACAAGAGAGATTTTCTCCTATCACATGCCTCATACCAAGACTTTAATTCTGGAGAAATGAAAACCTTGCAGGGTAAGGTTTACCCAAACCACAAGCAGTGAAATTACTGGCAAATACATGGAGCACTGCCTCAAAATGGAAATCCCAGAAGATTATAGATTAGGGACTCAATCTTCTGCAAATAAAGGCACTGAATACATCCACTGTACTTCATGCTTGGTTAACACGCATGGAATCTGCATGTCCTGTGGAAATTCAGCTCACCTTTATTTCTACATGTGGCATCTAGGTATCTACAACAGAAGCCTTAATTTCTGTGCATCTCCAGCCAATGAGCCGAAGAATGCAACAAGCTGTCAGCTGATCTGCCTGTGTTTCCATTGCCTTCCCAGCCATGACATCAAAAACGACATCTCCCCCAACTATTTCAACTAAGTGTCAGTCAAATCAAGTAGTTCCAGGCTGGGATTCCTTCTAGCCACTTAAAATACACTTGTAAAATTAAATAAAGGGGGAGTCTGGAGTCAGAACCTCTGAGGGAGGCTAAAAAGAGTTTCATTTGCATTCCTGCCCTTCAACAGCAACTTCCTTTTGTGACTCCTTACAACGGAGTGGGGACTAAACTTCAGTTCTTCCAAACTTCCCTGTTGTGAACTGGAAAACACTGACTCCTCCCAGTTCTCCACAGAAGTTCTCTTCCCAGTTCTCCAGGACTCTCTCCTTCAGGCTGTGCTCCAATAAACCCTTCTTGGCTAAATCCCAGCTCCTCAGCTTTTGTGCTGTCACTTCTCACCTGAAATCCCTCAAGTAAAAAGAGCATAGAAACTCAGAGGGAAAGGAATCTAGCAGGCTAATTTCATGTCTCTGTTAAGAGACCATTAAAAAAGAGAAATCTAACTAGTCCCAAGAAGCCTAAAAAAAATTTTAAAGCACCTGATTTCCCTCTTCCATTTCTTTAGATCCATCTCCAATGAGAGGCTCATTCTCACAAACAAATATGTTCTCTGGATGCAGAAAACATGTGAAGAACCTGTCCTACAACTTGAAAGTTCTCTTCCTTAATCCCTTTTTCTTTAAGGATGGATAAGATAGAAGCTAGAGTTTCAAGAATAAAGTAACTAGCAGAAGACTCATTTATTTTACAAACTAACATTTGGTAAGATAAATTAATTCCATTTTCAGTACAAGAACTCATTTGGAAAAAAGGGCAATGGTCTTTTAAAAACTGCTGGGGGTTTTTGGTCTGGGTTGCTGTTTGCTTTCTTTTTTAATTCAACTCTGGCTCCTATGGATCATTTTTTATAACCTGGATAATTCTTAGCTAGCAGCCACATATTGAAGCTACCTGGTTCCAGGATATATGCAAGACTTACACATGTATGTTATGATCAAAGTACTAAAAAAATCAACTGAAGGGGTTTCAGTGAGATATTTTCAACAGAATCAACTTATTTTTTGACACTGCTGAACTGACAGTCAGCAAGCACATGCTTAGGAATAAATTAAAATACTCAATACATAGATAAAGGCTGTATCAACCTCTTTCCTTTTCCCTTAAGTATTACATACAAAATCAGTGTATGGAAACAACTAAATCTGAAATATGCAAGTAAAATAATACCAAATTAATATTAAAATAATACCTCAACCACTGCCCAGAAACATACAGAGGAATTGCTGCTATCTGCTTCCTGGAGTTTTTAGGAGAGGGTAGTAATCTGAATTCTCCTGCTACAGTGCTCTCCTACCTCAGCACCCACCCCCAGAAGGTTCTAGCAGCTGAGGGAGACAGGCACGTCCACAGAGAAAAAGAATATACAAATTAGGAGCCAATTACTCCCTCTTACAGCTCTGACTCACCATCTAAAGGTGCCTGGCTGCTCCTGCACACTAAAAAATTAAGTGTCTCACCATCAAACAGAAGCACTTAATCAAGGCTCTCTCCTCCCAGCTGTAGCTTGGGTTTGGGTTTCATTCCTTCAGAAACATTTCTGAATTCATTTACGTAAGTATATGAAATTGTTTTAGTGTCAAGTTTCCCCAGTAAAAGACAAGTTTTGGAGTGTGCCCCTAATACAGTTGACTCATCTAATCAAACCCAGGGGCACAGTTTTTTTTCTGGGTAATAATTTGTTTATGGGCATCAGGACTATGAGAATTTGGCCTTCAGGCTTAACTGGTATTTCATTTAGGTGCAGAACTTAGATTTAACATAAATTCTCAGTGTTCATTCTGACTTCGCATTTTCCAAAGGGCATAGAAAGTTATTTTATTAAGAAAAAATACAAATTTATAACATGATATTTAAACAAAAAACCCCACAAACTCTACTTCTCAAACTTTTACGTCACATCACTGGACAGGATAATTTATTTAGTGTACATCTTACCTACAGAAATACCTACACGGTTTTCAGTACAAAATGTTAAATAATTTAGCTTTCCTTCTTTAAAGACAACATAAATATTATAAAATATTATGCTGCTCCCCACTAAGCCAACTCATCACTTGTAGAGTAAATAAGGGATAAAATCTACAGCTAAGTGTTCAGTTATTTAGAAACACAACAAATTCTGCACGCAGTGCATCTACCTTTAATAATTAACTGCTTTCACTCCACTTGATGTTTCCTTTAAAATACTACAAGAGGCTCAGATCACCCTGTTTAACCTAACAGTAATGATTTTCATTTGAAAATACACCTTTACTACAGTCAAGAAGGGAGGTACATCCATAATTAATTTTGAGTTGGGAGTCTCACACAACTCCAGTTCTGATTCAGAAAAATTGACCTTTAACTCCTTCCAGAGCAGGTTACATGCACTTTGTGCTCAAACAATAATTATATGTCAGATTTTTTACTTGAACCATACATACTTGTGGATCTGTTAATATATCTATCCAGCTCCAGAGGTGCCTCCACTTTCTTAAACCTCAATTTTTTTCTAGAGGTGTCCTGACTATTTGAACAGCATCAGACAATCTACAGCAGCCCTTTCTGAAGACTTCATAACAAATACTACAACAACTGAATTCAAACATTCCGTGACTTTTAACTTAACTGTGCTATGATTTTCTTGGCAAATACACATATAAATTTTAACCATAAGAAAAATACCACTTTTTATGTTTTTCATATTTCTGAGACTGGACTACACAGTTGAAAACAAGGTAGCAAAAGCCTGGCAACAATAGAACTGTACTTAACTCCTTGCACTGTTAAATCACACTTCAATATTTGCAGAAGAGCCGATTACACACATTTTTTTCCCTTCAGAAAATTAAGACTCCATAATGTTTTTCATCCCAAAGTGCTTTACAAATCACCTTAAGACAGTCTGTGTTAAAACACAACCAGATCAAAGGTATCTTTTCAAAAATATGCTGCATTCTTTCCCTTGGCCAGATCCTCAGTGTCCATAAAATGTCACATGGCAACTAAAGTCAACAGACCTAAGAGAATTTACACCTGTTGCAAATGTAGCCCTTTCACATAACTTCATTGGCTTTACTGACATTGCATAAAATATAAGTCCAGGATGGCTTTTAATAGCTAGCAAGTAAACACAGAGTCATTTTCTTAGTAATATTATAAATTCACCCACCGGCATTCAGAAAATGATGCCCATAATTTAAAAAAAATTATATATATATATACCAAGTTAGCAGTATAAAGTATACATTGTGATTACTGAGCAAAATGTTCCCAGGAGCAGATAAATCCTTCTTAACTATTTCCTATTTTCATATTACCCTCCTTGCTCTTAAGATTACATTTCTTTTTTTTTTCCTTAACTAATTTCCCCAAAACACCCATGGTAAGTACATGTCAACATATACATATATACAATCACTTCAAATTGACTTATCAGAAGAGGCCAAACTACTTTCACTACTTTCTCTAAATAAGTAGCTCCTATGACATCAAAATATTTCTCCAAGAAGCCAGGTGGGGAGCCCCAGTTTCCAAATCAGCCTTGTAAATGTAAGTCAAAATTTTCAGAAATTGAAATACAATTAAAGTTCATTTTATCATAGTAGCTTTTAGAGGAGCATATCAAAAGCTTGCTCATTAGGAAAGACACATTCATCAACAGAATAATAAAAGCTTAAAAAAGGATGTCTTTATTTTTATTTAACAAATGACCCAAAATTATGTTACAGTATTTCACATTCCTTTTAGGCTGTTTTTAATAGAACTGCTGGCAATGCCGATATGCTTTTATGTTTTAGAAGTTCTTTAACCGTTTTTTATAGACACCTTTTCTTAAGAATAGTATTTTATAGATACATAATAAGCCTTAAAAAATACCTGAGAGGTCTTGCCTGGGGATTGCCTGCTTCTACATATGGATGTAAATAATCCTTTATGTAGAGATCAGCAGCACTATTAGAATGGGTGCAAATGAGAATCCTGCTGGAATAAATGGATGCAAATAAAAAAGCAATGAAGAAACAGAAAACAATTCAAAGCAGTAGAATACAAAAAAAAGGAAACAGTGGCCATCTTCCTGCACATTCCTCTTCATGAAACTACTCCCTAACCCACTGCTCTTCCCATGATCCAGCCCTCAACTCAAATCCTCCAGTTATCAGCCATCAAACACTTTTTCAATAATCATTTTGTAATTACTAATCTAGACTTCATTTCAAAGAACAGCTTTTGTTATCTACCATGCTGCAAAACTCCCCATGCCGAGCAAATTACAGCCATTCTATGTAACTTCCATTTTAATTAGTTTTGTTCTAAATGGCAAATACAGGCTAAGATTATAAAATTACTTTGTCATCCCAAACGATGACGGGTGGCGTGGCTTTGTTTGTTTCTAAGATGGGTGGAAATTCTGTATTTCTACCTTTCACTTGAATTTAAGCAAAAAATCACATCCTCTCTGCTAGTGTAGTCCTGCTCTGTGTTCAGTGCCCCCTCTCACCTGGTGTCCTGCTGTTGGAGGATGTGCTTGACTGCCTGAGCCAGAGTGAAGGTTTTTCCTGTCCCATAGGGACCGATGATAAGAACAGGAGGCAGTTGTATGGAGAGTGGGGTGGTGATAGCCAGAACAGCCTCTTTCTGCTTTGCATTTAGCCGAGGGTCCAACTGCTCATCCCATTGTCTGTGCAAAAGGAGGCCACAGAGGTTAAAAACAGAAGCTTTCACAATCCACTGTCAGGCAGAAGTTAAATGAGGGAAGATTTCAAAAGCATTAAAGAGCCTTTACAGAGCTGCTGTATGGCTCGTGTCACTGAGGCACATGAAACAAATCAACAAAACAATCACATGCTTTAATCATTTGGTATTTACAATAAATCAGTTGGGTTGGTTTTTTTTTTTCAACCTATTCTCAATTTACATCATCCCACCTAACAGTAATTAACCTGCAGAGCACACATTTTAGAAGAAGGACATACTGCACCATCCCCTGATAATAAAAGCAAGTAAACATACAATGATTTTCTACTATTATCATGCAAAATATTAGTTACATTAGTTATGTTTCTTCCCTGCATTTACATTGTCAGCTTTAAAAGTCAACAGTTACACAACCCCGGGGCTTGGTAGAAGCTATCTACAATCAAATTTAAAAACTACTGGCTACTAATTAACTACAAACTTCTCTTTACTTTTTTTTTTTTTTTTTTTTTTTAAGATCACCAGGGCACATACCTCTAATGGGAAAGCACTCTGAAAAAAAAGGATTTTTGTTGTAAGCAGCCTAGTGATGCCAGGATTGGGAGGAAGATGCTTTCAGAAAATTCTTGACAGAGTTTTTAGTATTCCCACTGACAGATTTAAAAGTAGACATGCATAGTAAAAAACACCTGTCACTGCTGCACATATGGCCATACTTTAGTAATGTGATCTGCTTTGGTACAAGCACCACACTACTTACAGACTGGGAAAGTTTCTGTTCTGTAGTAGTTTGCAACAGGGAGCAAGATCAAGAGGGAGTAGACTGAATTCCTAACTTTTAAGATGCCTATGAACAACAAGCTAGCAAGAGACTAAGAAACACTGGAAAGGAACAGGGACATAAAACAGAAGAAAAACGAGGAAGACAGTTTGGAGCTAGTTTTGATTCTTAAGGAACGACAAATCAAACCACCAGATGGAACTGACTTTAAACTGAACTACAATCATTATGTATATTATTTATGTATACAAAAAATACAAAACATTATACCAACATATCAACTGCAACTGATATGTACATAGAAGATAAAGTTCTATCCTATTTGACTTACCTCCTTTTTATTGAAATCACTACTTACTTCCAAACTATTCTTAAACACTATTTCCTTGTAAGACTCACTCAAAACCTAATTAAGTCAGTGAACAGATTGTCACTGACCTCCATTAGCTTTGTAGTGTAACTCTATACAGAACCTATTTCCTTCTTCCTCTCAGTACTGTCAAAGCTCTGATGCACACAGTGATCATCCCACCCAGAACACTGATCCCACTCTTTTATTGGATCTGTTCTTCTCACAATTCCAGAGACAAACTACAATTTTTCCAGTTTTTTGTCTTACAATATCTCACTGTGTCAGCTTTCTGACAGATCACTGTCCTTTTAATCCCTGGGCTATCTCCTGATTTGTCCTGCATCACAATCACACTCCTAATTCTCACCTTCAAGACCCCCCACCACTCTTCCCAGGCTGAACAGGCTGCCAGTTCCACATTCCTCTCATTTCCCTGGTCTCCAAGCACAGAAACCTCATGCCTCTTTTATCAAGAGCAAGAATACTGACCATATTCCCTGAGCCACACAGCCTCACATTTCTCTTCCCTAAGCTTCTTCTTCCAGAAAAACTATTTTCACTGCATCGCTGCATCAGCCTTAAGTTTCTTCAGAAGTATTTATATGACATAGGGGTTTATCATTTCATAAAGGAAACTGTGAGACGTATAGAAAGAATCTCTGGGCTGCTTGCAAGAGCAGGGCTGGTCCTTCAAGAATCATTCCCACACCTTCCATAACCGCACCCTCTGGGATATGTCCAAATCTGGGCTCACTGAAGCTCAAGAAGTACTGATGGATTAGCCCTTGCAAACAGGACTCTGCACGCTTGGGATCCTGCACAGCAAACTCTTGGAACTGGCACTTCCATTCCTATAAAGTATCATGTTTTCAGAAGAGGATGGCAGCACAGTAATTAACAGCAGCAGGTTTGTTTTCTGCAGCCACAGTAGAACTGTGATGCCTCCAAGCCCCAAGCTCAGCCCCAGGGAAAACCACTCAGCAGCTTCTGGCCCTGGGAGGATCATTCCTCTTGTTTTATTTAGCACAGCTCCACTCCCTCCTCTGAACCCCTCACCATTAATGAGGAGCACGGCTTGTCTCCCGTTCAAGGACAGATTTCAGCCATCTGCTCTGAGAAATTCAGTGCTGCATCACCACCCAATCTTTGATATTAAAGTGTTTGTGTTCGTGTACCTGTTGGGACTCCAGGGTATGGTGGGAGTCATGCTGACATCTGGAAACAAAATGCTGTTGTCCTTAATCCTGTCCAAGGCATAATGCATTTCACAGAGGGGTAAGCGGTTCAACTGGAACTGAAGTTCAACCTGCAGAACAAACGAATTAATAAATGGAGAGGTGAACAAAAAGGATTTATTTAGAAAATGCTCATTAGACTTTGCTGTACATGATACATTTTTATCTTCCTGCAGACCACTGGCTCTCAAAAGAAAACAGCAACAGCATTCAATCCAAAGATCTATGATAAAATTAACTTGCTAATTTTTTTTTGTTTTGCATCTAAGATAAATACAGCATTTTTTCTAATTTAATTGTGTTGTTTGACTTTCTAGATTAGATTCCACTTTCTGAAAAAAATTCAAGGGAAAGCATTCTTGGAACTGTTTTTTTAATACAAAAAACACTTCTGGAAAATATTATTGACCTAAAACATTATTTTTACAAAAACAAGCTTTCATCTCTTATTGTAAGAACAACCTCAAAAAAATGTCAGGCCAGAAATTTTACCAGATAAACAGATGATATAAATCAGATGTGTGACCAGCAAAGATAAACCCCAAACACTATTTCCAGTCAAACACTGAAATAGAGTAACCTGTCATTTTTGTTCAATTATTATAACTCTCCAAAAGTTCATTTCTAACAATCAGCTGCTTACCAATACATTCTTGGTTTTGGTCTCTCAATTACACGTGTTTTAATGCTAGTAAATAAAAGATATTGCCAACATAAATTCTGGTACAAAGCCAGAAGCATCACGGAGAGCACTTAACATTCCCGATTCAATTCAGAATGGACCAATACATAGTGAAAGTAGTTGACACATACACACACTGAAAGGGTAAAGAGAAAAATACAATCTAAATTTGAACAAGGGATAAAAGCAGCTCCTGGGGAAATCATCATAAAAACAGTTCACTCAGATTATCATTTACACATATTTAAATTTGCAATTGTTAATCTCTCCAGAAACAAATGAATCTGATCAGAGCATTATGCTGAAGAACTCCACGTTCACAACACAGAAGCCTTTAGACAAAATTTGACACAGATCTGCACTAATAAAAACCCGCATAAAAACACCAAAAGCTGCTGAAGAATTTCAAGTGACTAATACACATTTTTAGATTTTTTCCAAAGAACTGCTGTCACTATATATTTATGTATTTACTGTGCTACAAGTCTAATAAGCATTTTTGATTAAATGGGAGTAAATCAGTCCCTTTCTGAGATTTACAATAAGTGTGTTACATGTTACAAACAGCAGCCACATTACTGCAACCTGTCTGGAATAGCACCCCTCATTTACCTGGAAATATCAATTACTTTACAATTTCTATGCCCATCTGCACCGAGAGATTTCACAACCACCTTACAGAAGCTGGTTCTGTCCTACCAATTAGGAGATGAGAAGAACAGAAACAGAGCAAAGATGAGCTGAATCTGGTCCGTCCCAACTGAAGGTCCAGCCCCAATGTCCTCCCAGAGAAAAGCCATGGAGGTGTCAGTCATTCCAAATGTAACCCCATGCATGGTCTCAGATCTACTAATTTTCTCCTCTAGCATTCACTGATTCACTGTTAGTCTGCTCTTACTCAATCACACTTTAATCTCTTGGTAATTAGTGCTACCAACCAGAAAGTTCAACAAACACAAAGCAATACTAGAATATACTTTTATAATTTTTTTTGACAACTTAGAAAAAAACCTTAAAAAGTCCTTGTCAGTTAAAAAGGAAGGATGAAAGGAAGGAAAAGAAAAGTGATCCCTTCTCTTTCAAAGCCATATAAACTTCTCCCAGGAACCTTCTCCTATGGAGGAGAATTCCTCATATAGAGGAATAATTTATCCTTCTAGATTTAACTACTTCTTGTACCTGACACTCCTTCATCTGCCTACAAAGCCCCTTCCTACCACAGGCATCACACTGGTGCACCAGTAATGTTTACTACTTGCAGATCTCCTTCAAAAGGCTTTGTAAATTAGCATTTTCTTTTTCCTACTCTTATTTCAGTATTACAGTGTTCATATCATTATGGAGCATGTAAAATCATCACTAGCTTTGCTGTAAATAAACAATGTTTGCTTGTATCCCTGCAGAGTGTAGCCATTAACTTTCCATCTCTGGCAGATATAAAGACATTAAATATTCATCTTGACTATCACATTTTACAGCAAGATGTACAACCGTAAGTCTGAAGACAAGGGCAGTAACAAATCTGACAACGTTAAGCATGGAACTCACTGAGGTGTGTGTAAGTGCTAGGAAAACTTTTTTTAAATAGGATACATAAAAATTCAAGAATTATTTTTCCCCACCGTGAAGTTTGTGCTACCTAGCCCCTCAGTCCATGCCCAGCTCTGGCACTCGTCAGGAGTGACAGCACAGCTCATCCTGCCCAAGGGGCAGCTCGAGCTCCTTCCCAAGCTCTCTCCTACCCATCCCTACTAAGTGCTGATTGGTTCCCCAACCACATCCTGCAGATGTTGGGAAAGACTGCCACTCAAATGGCAATGGTCCCAAACTCGTGGTTTGATCTATCTGGGCAAAGTATCTTTGCCCAGACAGACCCCAGGCTGACAAAAGACCACACAATGTAACAAGGGTAATTTAAATGCAGAAAAACTGTGATGCTCATCTGGGTGACACTTTTAACAGCCCCTTCTGGGAGTCCAAGCAAGGTGCCTGGCATTAAATACCTATTATCTACCTGCATTCACCCCTTTCTTAACAGCTTGTGATTTGTTTTGTTTTTAATGCTGCTTGGATGGAATCTAATAGCTCTATTTGCTGTTGCAGAGTACTGAATGAGGCCATCTGGGAAGGAGAGGGACGTAACCTGCTTTAATATACATTCCACAATCAGAAAACAGTGGGAAAGGAAGTTAATCCATTGCCAGGTTCACAGAGCGAGACACAGAACAGAGGAACCACTCCAAAAATAAAAGAGTGGCAGCAGCCACGGTGCTTTAAAGTTCACTCCGCCCCACCTTTATGAATGGTTTACTTGATAAAAGCAGAATTGTGTATTTATTACAGTTTAACCAGAACAGCACGTGAACAAGGCACCACCAAGTTTCTGTGACTAATTATAAGAGAAAAAGGAAAGAAACCACCCAACTTATCCAAAATCCACCGAAATCAAAGCAGTTATCAGTGTTTGAGAATCACATACAGAATATCAACTCTACTGAAGAGAGCAGCAAAATCTCCAGCACCTTTAACAAAAACTCCGTACATCCAAATTACAACCTCCTCAGTTCTAACCTGAGGATCGCTTTCCAAAATTTCAATTAATACTTCATCATAAAAAATTTCCTCACAATTAAAATTCATTCAAATATAGGTAATGCTTTAAGAATCTGACCACCAGTTCAGTGACACATGTATGAAGTACTAAATGATTTTACAAACAACTTTAGGACCTGATTTCTAATGCAGAACAGATCTGCTGCCTCAGGCCAAGATTTGTAAGACACTCAAGGGAAAATTAGCCAGTTCCTGGAGCCCCAGCTCATTTGGCATTCCAGTCAAGTTTCCAATAGAATCAATTAGTAAGTTTAATTATCGTTTTAAGAAAACAAACACAAAACCAAGAGCTCAGAACAACATAAGTCTTCCCAGACCAATTACTGATGTTAAATTAAGACATTAGAATTCTTGCATATGTTTCCCCCAAACAAAATAAATGGGAAGAGATAAACCTTTGGTGAAAATGCATTCATTCCAGGCAACTCCAGAGACCTTAATCTGAGGTTATTTCTGTTTGGTAACAAGATCAACTATGGAGCCAAAGCAAACACAAGGCAAAGAGTTCTGACACCACAACCACCTCCACCCAGACCTACCTGCATTTCACAATCGGCCCGGAGATTCAGCTCCTCACAGCATTCCCTGGATACCCTCAAGAAGATATAATCCTTTGTCTTCTCCTCGATAGCCGCTTCATAAACCTTCTCTTTGGTTCCTTGGGTCTGTGCTGACTTTTCTTTAGTGACAGGCAATAAATAAACAGCATTGACTTTGGTCATCACCAGCCGTCCAGCCAAAGTGTCTTCAGAAAGCGTCTCAGTGAGCTTAAAGCGGCCAAAAAGTTGTCCATTTTGGGCGTATTTTGCACCTCCAGAAACACCAGTGAGCATGAAGCTTGCTACAATCTGCAACTGCACTTTTATGTTGAACCTAAGTGAGAAAGCATCGAGTCAGTGTGCAAAAATGCTCTCAAGATTCTGAAATTTCATGCATTCAGAGTGAAGATTCACTTCATTAATTAATCTTTAAGTATAAACAAGTACGGTCAAACTGACCCTTCGTAAGTATGCAGCTGTCAAATATCCACACTTTTTCCTTTTTACTGTAGCCCATAAAGTATGTATTTAAAAGGATGAAGTTTTAAAAAAGAACCCTCACAAGAGAGAAACAAATACTAGATACCAAAAAAAGCTTAGTGTGAATAAATTACATCTCCCAAAGCAGTAAAAATTTCTATTTAAATAGTCTGTAATCTTATGCTAGGTATGCAAGGAGAGACAGGCAGGCAAAGAACAGAGCAAGATTCCTATTTATCCCATCTGTATCTTCCAGGCTGCACACCAAAGAGGGCAATCTCCATCTTAAAAGGTAAATGGTATTATACCTATAATTCAGAGGGATTGATTAAAATGTGTTGAAACAAATCAGATTGTAGGCATTAAAATGATATAATTTTATTTGAAATGAGGGGCACCACAGGTTCAGCCCTATAAACCATCTATCCACAGAACTCCTATTAGCAGCAGCTTCCTCCTGTAATCAGTGATGTAACAAATTCATCCTTTGCAGTTATCATTTTCCAGAAGTCACATGCACAACACATTAAAGTGACTTATTATCACACTTTATTGACCTCTCACCAATACAAAGTAATCTCGTCTTAGTGTGTTGGGGTTTTTTAAACAGATTGCTTCAACCTGGTTTTAAAAGAACAAAGGAGGAAAAAAGTCTGACACAGTAACAATATTCAGTTCTTTTCTCATCAGCAAGTTTTTCCTAAATTTGCAACAAATTACAGAAAAAAAGTAAAACCCATTCACAAATGAAATAAAAACTCTTGGGAAAATACATTTTTTTCTTGTAATACTTTTCATACTCATACTGGTTTTATTTGATCTGTTCTTCTTATCATTTCTATTTTAACCTAATAAACTGGTAATTGATCATTTAAGCCCTGCAGTATCAATAATCATAAGCCTCTAACAATAAAATCCAACATTTTGGCTTGCTTGGTAATTAAACATCTACCAAACCAATCAAATACATTTTTTCAGATCTGGCAAATCACGAATCTTGCACAAAAACTGCAAGTTTGCCCCCATGTGGTAACAGCTGCTTCTTTACAGAATATGGGCATTGTCAGAGCCGAATTTCCCAGTCCTCCACTCTCCAAAAGCAAGGGAAGTTTTCTTGCCTAAGAGGGATCTGTTTGGTCCATCACTGACCACAAATGTTACTGCACAAGCTACAGTGAAAGCATTCACCCAATCTTTCCCATTTCCACATGGGCCAATAAAAAATCCATAACAAAAAACAAGCTTTCTCCTATTCAAGTGCTGCACTATTCCAAAGAAGCTATCAGCAAGTCAGCAACATCTGAAACAGGTCATATCTCCTTGTTAAAATACCATATAAAACATTTAACTGAGAAACAAGGGCTGGGAATTCTTACTGAGATACAATCCTTTGCTATTGTGAATTTATTTTGCTGAAACTTCCCTGAAGTTGATTCCTATGCTGCTGAATATGTATCAGCTGAAATTCAGATCTATAAAAACGTGCTGCAAAACAGTTTTACTGCATTTCTGAGATAACGCACAGGTTAGTGTTTTCATAAATGACTGAACTGCATCTGCTGCACTAAAGGGAATCTAAAGTTTAGATTATCAAGCAATTTCCATTGAGCAAGCTGACACCTTCTGGCAAGCTACAAAACTACAGAATCCTCTCAGGATTTGATTTTTAAAAAATCAGAAGTTGCTTCTTTCATCCATTTCTCACCCTTGCTTTGCAGGGTTAGACAAAATAAGGTTTTCAGTCAGGCTTATAAAAAACAAACAAAAAAAATCTTTTATTTCTTCCTAAGCACTGCAAATGCCAACCTACCTGCAGTGTTTGTGAAGCAGCTATAAGAAAATCTGTTGTTCATATTTAAAACCACAGAATAATTATGAAGAATGACTTCATAAATCATTAATCATCCAGTACCAATGCAAAAAATAAATTCCCCAAAGGCAAATAAACCCATCCTGGCCAAAGCCCCAGGTGCCACTTTGCAAAAGCACATTCAGCACGTTTGTTCTGACACCGACACCTGCAGGGATCAGGGTGTGCAGTGGGACACCTGCCTGGGGAGTGATCAATGGAAGACACAGTAATGACAAAAGCAAACTTATTTTCCATCAGAGCCAGCATTTGACACACTCACAGCTTTGAGGATAAATCTGCTCTGTAATTCTGGGCGCACGGAAGGAGCTGTCTGTCACCTCACACACTTAAATGTTCATACAAGAAAATGTTCTAGTCACTCTAGCAAGTATATATTGCTTTTCTCTTCAATATGCAAGAGAGAAAGGAAGAGTTTTAAAACCATGAACAGATATTAACACTCTCCAAAACCAAACTACTATCAAGATTGGAACACTGCTTTGCTTTTCCTCAAAAACAGTGTGTTTGTACTTGGAAATTCAACAGCAGTGACTCCCTTATTAGTCTATTTTGTGATACTCATGTGTAGCAACTTGTATAAATGCCTCTTGAAATAGTAAAATAAACAAGATTTAAAAGTAAGGTTCTCTTGAGACTATCCAGAACTCCCTTATAACTGAATTCAAGACACTTAAGAGCCACTGCAACTTTCACCCAATACTGTCCAGTTCCACTCAGGTGATTCCACATAAAGTCTGTAACAGCACTTTCCTAGAAAGTGGGAAATCATCAACATTCTGAAAAACCAAGGATCCACTTCAATCTGAGCTGCAGACACTCGTGTTACTCCAGTGTTGTCAGAAGAGACCACACTGACAATCCTACTCCTTTTACAATGTACATTCACAAACCCTTTTAAAAGTGCAACAGCTCATCAACAGTCACTCATGGCACCACTTCAGAGGTGTTAGAACCCACTTGCATCTGGATTTCTCAGCCCATTTTTAGGCTTGCAACCCTGACACTTCACTAGAGAATACCAAGTGTGTGATCTTAGCCACAGAGGAGTGAAACGTCTGCTGGTTTGAGCCTTGTTGCAATGAAGTGGGTCAGCTACAAGATCAAAAGAATATTTCTGTCATCAACACTATCAAAACAGAAGATTTCAAGAACATTATTAACACTTACTTATAACTTATCAAGCAATAAATTACTGCTGCACCAAATAGTCCAAAGGGGAAGCATTACATACAGGATACAATTATTTTTCTTTCATTTCTCCAGGTTTATTGCTCTTTGGTTTCCTATGAGGCATGAGAGTGCAAATCTCCAGGTGAAAATCCACTTGGTAAAAATACTGCTCATGTTTTGATGATATTTCATAATATTTACTTTAAATCCACTTTTTTCTCAAAAGGCCTTAGAAGAGTCAACCTGTTTATAAATATGCATGATGGAGAATATTTCTGTACGCTGGAAACAGTGTTCAAGCATGATTCCTCCATATGTTAGACTCCAGCTCAAGAGCAGAGTGCAGCAGTGATAAAAGATAAGAAACAGTTCAAATACTGCCCTTCAGCTGCAATTTAAAAAATAAATTGAACCATTTTTCTGGTTTAAAAGAATTAGAAATACAAGACTCATAGTATTTTTTTTTCTAAGTTCTAGAGGGTTGGTTCAATTGAACCTCTATAGCTCCAGGAACAGTTCTTCATCTTAAAAAAGACTTCCTGATTTGGAACTTTCAGTAATTGATAGAACTGAATTTGCTACCAAATTAGGCTAAAAGGATGTTATATCTTTTAGACTTTCCATTCTGAGCAGTGCCAACACTTTAAAACTCTTTAGTACCACATGAATGCAGGAAAAATTTTTGATCACGAATATTAAACTACAGAAAAAAAGTTCACATGAAGGTCGGTAAGTGGGAATTTCACATCTTCCTAAATCCATATTTTTCAAGCATCTACACCAGTTGGGTAATATGTACGTAACACCTAAAGACACAACAAACCAAACAATGTATATTATATGCCTTTTATTAGGAACTTTTATTCAGAAACTGGGTGTCAACCTATTTAGGAAATAAATAAAAGTCAGCTGCCACATCATCACAAGATCAATCTGATCACCCGCAATTCAACTCTTTATACAAAGATTTTACATATTCCTTTTCTATAACCTACTTTCACACAGGAACAAAAACATAACTATTATTAATATATTTTTGTACAGACGGACAAAAAACTAGAAACAAAAATAATTAACAAAACCATGTACAACAGCTGCTTAGTGCCTGCAACTGTAAGCACAGACTGATACACAGTTTGTTTTCAATGAAGTAGCAGTAATTTATATCTGTCAAGTGCTAGTGACCTTTACCAAACAGTACTATTCCCTGCTTTGTTCAGGTTCAGTTCAAAGAAACAGGAAGCCTCAGTATCTTAAAGAAGCAGGTAGGTTTAACGAAAAAAGCTGTCACCCCCATTTTAATAGGAATATTTTTATAAAGGAATCACTTACTTGCTAACTTCCTTATACTGTGCTATTTCCTCAATATAAAGGAGGTCATGGAGCCGTGACTGATAGTTGGTCTTGGTCAATGATTTGTCCAGGACAGATTGTGTGAACAGCTGGTCAGCAGACAGAGGGATTTGGTATCTGGTGAGAAGGCTCTTCTCCAATTCAGTAGTTTCATTAGGCTCAAACTCTACAATAGTCTTAGATGTGGAATCCCAGCGCTTGGCTGTGGTCAGGAGCTGTTGCCGTGCGTGCATCAGGTATTCAAGGTCTGCGTGGACAGACAGAACAGGGAAGGTGTGGTTTGTTTTTACAAACCCCAGGTGGTTTGCTTTGATTTCAAAAAAAAAAAAAAACAAAACAATCCAACAAAACCCACTAGTAAAACCAATCTCCTGAAAAACAATGAACTAAACACAGGCAGGAGTCTCCTCTGCCCACAGCACCTTTAGGAAGTCATTGCTGGTACTTACCATCCCTACTTTTCAGGTGTGCACAGAGAGCAAGCAGGCTCTCCAAGAGTAACAGAAAATAAAACATTCTATAGATAGCAAATAGAATTAATAAAGACAAGCAAAGAAAGCACTTTTAACAATCACCAACAGCTTTGAAGGACTTGGCACCACAATACACTTTAAAACTCAACTGCAACATCCCCTCATTTCGAAAACATTAAATAGTGAGGAACCCTAAAACATATATTATAAAATTTAGGAGGTCATCAAAACAAGTCGATAAACCAGCTGGTAAGGAATCATCGCATTTGCAACACTGTGAAAGCCTTTTAAAAAATTCTCCAGCCCCCGAATCTGTGTGTGGTGCAGACAGTTACATAAAGTAGCTAAAGCTACTTTACTAAGCAGAACTTAGGAAATGTAACCTAAGATGATATAACATTAGAAAATTAAAAGGAAATTAATTTTTCAGTATATCCTGATTTCAGGGACCACATAGCTTAGATGAGAAGACCAAGCACTTGTCTACAGCCACCTAAAATATACCCATTAATACCACAAAACCACTATGACAACAGTGAATCAGTTAACAGAATTGCAGTTAAATTGCAGAGCTGAAAATATTTGGCATTTATAGTCAAGCTATGCTATATTAATATATAATCTCTGAGTAAGATTTAACATAGGTATCCAGGATATCACACCAACGCTGAAAATGTGCAAAAAAGACATTTTCAAATTCAAATTAAATGCTTAACATCATCTTGACTGTCTTTAGACTAAATAAGAAAAAAACCCCAGCATTTTAGCAGAAGAAATCTCCATTCGGCTTGACTATGACTACAGGAACATGGCTTGTGTTACTCACTGATCTCATGTGTTCACTAAGAAGACACATTTAAATATATCCCTCAAGCCTGAACCATACCAGTCGCTACAGTTGTATGGAAAGAAAAAGTCCAAGTTTATGTGGTTTGTGTGTCTGAAATAACATCGCCACAAATGAAGCTTTCTCTGGTACAAATCACACCTCAGATGCCAAAAGCTCAGTAATTATGCTGGGACTGACTCCTTGCTTAAGCCATTTAATTTGCAGCACTGGAGAGGCTCTCCCTGGAAGCCTGACATAAACAGTTCCTGGCACAGATTGCACACACACAGTGACACTTTCTTAAAGAGCAGTTAGTACATAATCAGTGCACAGAAGACTTTGTAGAGCTCCCTTTTTCTGCTGTAAATAAAGATTTCAAAATGCAGAATGCAGGCTCCTCCATTAAAATACTTTAATGTTGACCTTTCATTCCTGCCTTAACATCCAGACAGGGCCCTGAATTACATGCAAATGTAGAAACATCGGGCATCTTTCTGTTAGAAAAGCACTTCCACAATATCTCAATCTATATATACCAAAAAGTAAAAGAAACAATGGAACTGGACACAGATCCAATGCAGTTATCCCTTTCCCTTTCCTATTACACACCTCTTAGATTACACAGCAAAAAGCCCAGGATTCTGTACTTAAAATTATCTGTAAAACTCTTAACACCTTTCCATAGGAAATAAGTATTAGTGATGACCTGCCTGAAGACTTCAGTGTCCCTGTGCACACAGACAGGCAATATGTGGAAGGAACAGCAGTACCTAATGCCGGGGACTGCTACCTCCACTTCATCCATCACCTTCATGTGGAATTCAATTGGCTGTTCTGGGATCCCTGTGGTTAGGACTTGGTTTAAGGCACCAGACCACAGATTGGTTTGACAGGAACTCTGACTCTGCAAGTAAGTCATGGCTTGGTTCCCTTGATCTTACCCAGGTTTACAAGGCAGTGTCTGTTCTCCACAGGCTCAGTGGCTTAGGCAGCCTGTGATTACCCACATGCTCCACGGAGATCACAGAATAGCTCCCAAACAGACCTTGCTTCCAAGATGCCTCTCCCTGGCAATGCCATACCCTCTATTTCCAGAGATGTTACACTATGCACAGTCCCCTGCTCCTGGCTGCAAGTGCTTGGGTCATCTCAAAAGATCAGTTCATGATCTTTGGTATTTGCTATTTACAGCTTCGTTCTGTGAATGTTGCAAATGTTAATGTTATATCGAAATACAGGTCAGGAATAGAGAACTGCTGTTTTCTCAGCTTCATCTTTTTTCCTTCCTTTTCCCTTTTGTTCTTCTTTCTGCTTAAATCCCAGCACTGTAATTCTGTTTTGCTGGTGTTTTTATCTCTCAAGTTTTCATTAAAAATTAAGATCCTGTATCCCACCCTATGGTTTACTGCCAAGTGATACAGTGACCTATATTTATCTCTTACACCACAAATCAAAGTCCTTCCTTCTTTTTTTGCACCTCTTCGAACATCTTTCCATTTTCTGGCATTTTTCTCGTACTGGAGTTATTTCAAGTTTGAACTGAGAGACATAGGTCAGTTTAATAAATAGATTAAACACTTAGAGTAACTTATAGCTCATTTTTTTACTTGAAAATACAAATATAATTACACTTCCTTTACATTTTCAAAATTCATGTCAACAGCAAATTACTGAGTTACGACCCTATACTCAGTCTCTTGCCTATGACAATCCGAGTCAGATATTGCAAGAGGAGAAAAAAATACAAACCAACTTCTCAGATAATCTGTTTTAATTACTGGGTTTATTACCCCATGTATTCTTATACAGAAACACTTCATTTCTCTAACGACCTTTTCTGACATATTTAATGTCCTCATCAATATACGAATGTTTATAAAAACATAAACGTGTTTTTATAAAGGCAGAAGTTGCAGTACTGCACTCAGACACATACCAAACTAGAAAATCCCAGCATTTTAATAATACTTAGGAACCATATTTAACACAGAGTAAGTCATATGCCAATTATCTGCCTGATTTAGATCCTCTGAAGCTTTTGCCCACTATTTATATTCATATCTGTGAAGAACATAACATACAGTACGAAACATTCACGAGCTGTTGACAGAGTTCTGCCCAAAACTGAAAAGGAAAGAGATGGCATGAAAGATCTCCACTATTCAAAAAAAAAAAAAAAAAGTTTTAATACATTACCTTCAGTTGAAGCAGCATCAATCATCACTCGTTGCATGAGGACTGGTTCCAATCCAAAGTCAAACACCACAGTTTGGCGAAAAGTCCCAAAGATTTCTGTGTTAAAGGCTATACTGACTTTGTATATATAATGATCTATTCCATTCTGGACCATCTTTCCTCCTATCCATTCCTGACAGTTTTCTGGAACTTCTTGTGATACCTGGGTAGTGCTGTCTCCAGCAGATATTGCAACGATACTAAAGTGTGGTCGATGGGCATCATAAAGCAGTGCCACTCGATACAACATTCTTGCAGGCTGGAAAAGAAATGCAAAGGTTGAAACACAGAAATTATTCCAGGAATAACTTCATTTGCAATCAGATAAAGAGGGTTAATAAGAACTACCAGTTTCTCAGAGCAGATACAGGTTCTGCCTGATTTCCAGAAATCTGGACAGTTGGTACATAATCACCAGAGCTGCTTGGAAAAGAAAAGAGAAGGGATGGTGCTAGGAAGTTTCTCTACGTTAAGAATGATGCAACTGAAATCTTAATTGCAAAAGGTTATGGGTTGCATTCTAGTTATTACTGACTCACTTTTAAAAAATAAGTAGTCCTACCTTACATGTGAGAGCAAATGTCCATGTCTGGTGAGACTTTTTGGTGGTGACAGTTACTGACAGCTCAGGATTATGTTCTACTCTCACTCCTTCTACATATTCACTAAGCTAGATTAAAAGAAAAGGAAGATAACATTAAACTTCTACAGGCAGTATCAAAACACAAACATTCAGGAAAAGGTAGCATTTTTTCAATAGAAAAAGGAAAGAATGGTTTCGCAGATCATGCAGGATTGATGCAAGTCCCACTCAGGAATTAATGTAAATACGCGCTAATGCAGAGACAAGCAAGCTGAATCTACCAGATCAGTCTGTGTAAGTGCAGAACAGAATCATTTAGGGACAATTAACCACAAGACTTGATTTTCAATAATGAACTTAATTGTAAATTTTTGAAGTAGAACAAGATTTCATTTGGAAAAAAGGATCTGTGATACAATGAGGCCCAGAAGACCCCAGATCTCACTAACATCAATGAGACTACTGAGACAACAGGAAACGAGAACCAGGCTTTCTACTCATCAATGCATTTTGCATAAAGTCCACTTTTCCCAGATTTTAATCAACAATAGATGGACCAAAAATTCCTTAGGGTCAGTGGTAAGTAGAGCTGGTCGAATGCCAAAAAAATATTTCTTCTAATTCCAAAGAGCTGCTAACTTTGATCATATCCATACCCCCCACTCCTTGGTACTCAAACACTTTTGAGTATTTGGGGGATTGGCTGTTCTTCACACCAGTGCCTTGCAGCTGCAGGCAAAGAAAGGGAGCCACACACAAGTAAGAGTATTCCCCACTAAGTTGTGAAAGCTGCACCATTTATTGTTGTCCAGTTTAAAAAGTTCTGCCATCTAGTCAGGGAACAGGAACAATACCATGGGACTTGCCTGATCCATCCTACACTGGGAATAGTGAATATGTAAAATGAACAAGCTGTGATTAACCCACAAATCAGCCCAAGTCTCTTTGCAAACACACCTAGGGCAGGATGGAAAGGAGAGCAAATGGGTTGGACAATTTCTTGGTGAGGAGTGATTCGACCAGCTCTGATAGTCAGGGCCAAAAACAGGCTCATCTGTTAAGTTTTAAATAGGAGCACATACGGAAGCAGTATATTTTCCTTACCACTTTCTCAGGAGATAACGAATTCATCCATTTCTCAATCAAGGTTTCCATATAACTGCCCGAACACTGTTTGTTTTCCTTTTGCTGTTTTAATCTGATCAAGCGGGAAGCATATCGTTTTTGCCATTCTGTGAGCTCTTCCTGGGAATGTGCTGAAGTACACTGGGCACCATACCTACAGATCCCTTGCTCTAAAAATCTACATGAAATAGGAAAAACGATTATGCCTTGAACTTCTCAGCCTCCAATTAGAAAAAAAAATAAAATAAATTTATCAAAATTTTACTTGTAAAGCCAGAAGGACCATTCTTTAAGTTTCTCTCACAGAACTAAAGGCAGTTTAGTCCATGTGAACTAATTTGGAGATATATATATTTATACAGCATTTTCTAAGAGAGACAGCAGCTTCTCTTATTGCAAAGCCCAGGAAAGTATACCAAATTTCTTAGAAACATAGGGGGACAAAAGTCTTAAGAAATTTCCAGCTTTAAAGAAAACAGAATCAAGTGTTTGAACAGCAATTAACAAAAGGAGATCACAGAGCATCCCTGAAATGACTAGGCACTGTATTAATATGCATCAGCTCCCTGTTAATCAAGGGCAAAGGAAAGATGTAGCATAATTTCTTCCAGTGATTACATTTTTAGCTGATAAATACTCATTCAGCAGTTTTTCCTGGAGCAACAGTGACATCACATGGTCCCTTCTACTAAACACACCTACACATAAACCTCTAGGAAAAGGGTTAATCCTCTTCTTTGGAAAGGGTATTAGTCTAAAAGGATCCATTCTTGAAGACACTAAGAATTTCTTAAAGAAATACATTTTCCATTTAGTGGCATGTGTTGATGCATCAAATTAATGCTGTTCCAAAGGCCTGGATACAACTGAAGCATTCTAGTTCTCAGGATATACTGCAAGTCTGGGCAAATGCCTGTATAACTTGGGAACTATTTTTATAATTTAACTTTGTATTAAAATTATAAACCACAAGGCAGTAGATGCACCTCCATTATTCTTCAAAACTGAAGCACTTTAAAAATAGATGACAAAATGAAAATGAAATAGAGGGATAGGCTTAAGTTCTGAAGGTACCAAGAAAGCATTGGATATACAGAATAAAATTAGACCAGGAGACTGTTTTGTTTGTTTGTTTTGCAAAAGGAGACTATAAAAAGTTAATGCAAACATCACATTTTTTTATTTCCACAGTACATGTGTTATATAATGTGAATTAAACTGTGAACTTTGAGCTATGAGACAAAACCAAGCCACACCTGACTGACATGAAAACCTTGCAGCACAAATACCTGCATATCTAGGTCACACTTGCATCAGTGGTTATAATTTGATTTAGCATACACTTTTCCTTTAAGAAATGTATTTTAAAGTTTGCATGCCCAAACTGTAAACAAAATAAACATGATATATAACACCATATTACTAAAGGCCTTCTCAAGCTATGTTTCTTGATATATTTGAAATTAAAATGTTTTTCCTGGCAGTCAATTTCAGTACTTCTACTGTCAATTTTCCAAGTCACCACTGCATTAGAATGCTAAAGTACAATTATGATTTTCATGGCCTAAAGTAAATGGAGTGCAAGCATATAAAATTGCTGACCTGTTCTTATAACCTACATAACAGATTTAAAATCAAGTGGGCTTCCTTTTGATTATTTAATAGGAAAGCATATTACTTCAGAATTCGTCACCATTATACAGGTTTTCCAAGATCCCATTGTTCGTATTTTTAACACTTTTTTTTTCCCCTCAATTCTACCTTCTTATTTAATACCTCCTGCAATTCCATAGCTTCATTATCTAGAATAAATATGCTGCACTCCTACTGCTTTACGGTACACAGGGGAAAAATAAACCAGAACTTCAAAAATTCATATTCAGTACCTGCAACTGTCTCCTCATAAGGAACTAAAATCTTTAGTCTCTGGTCAGAATGATGCTGTTCAGAGGGATTTGCTCAGTAAGGCACATCCTTCTCACTGGAATGGTTAACAGTGAGCATAAAGCTCATTATAGCTTTAGTGGAAAAATGTTTCAGAGCAGTGGTTGGAAACATGGGATAGATGTTACTCAACAAAAGATCACCACAAGCTAAAAACTGTAAATATCTGGTTTTTTTAAATTGCTGATTAAGCACCAGACATGATTAAGAGTCAAGAAAAGTTGCCAAGATTTAGCATCTCTAGAAAATCATGCCAGAAGTAGCTCAAAATCAGCAATTCAGTCATTTCATTTAAAAAGCAGGTCAGAACTTTTGAAAATAATTTGCATTTGTTACATAAATGGCAGAAGCAAGTGCATAATGATGGTTCCTCCCCATATATATTAATACAGTTTTATGTAGAGCAATCACAATTAACAACACTAAGTACAGGCATTATTGACCAGAAGACTGGAAAAGACAAGGAAAAACACCAATGCAAGCCACTGGATCTTCTCTGTGTATTTGAGTTTATGCAAAAGGACAAATAATGAGATCTGAGGGAAATTCTACTTTTTTTGTTTAATCTGAAGACAAAGCCCATTCATCTGAAGGCAGCACCATAACCTCACTGCGCTTCAGTGTGCTTACACTGCTGCTTGGGGAAATTTTCACACCTCTGAAATCATCCGAATTAGAAAAGGTAGGGGAGAAAGACAGGTGCTGACCTGTCACTAGAAAAATGCCCCTCAAACAACTATATTATGAAAACTGAGTTTTATAGTGATTCCATTCTATAAACTGAAGTGCTCTTGGATAAACTGACCCTTCCAAAAATCGGTGAACAGGTCAACTCCTGTTCTAACAAGTACCTTCGCTTTCCTGGCCCCTTAATCATTCTGTCAGCAGGTAAATAAAAGAGGAACCATTCTGCTCCCTTGGAGGAGCTTAACATGAAGCACAGAGTTTACCTTTTACAGAGTGTGTATTCCTCACTGCTCGTGACGCCCCTGGGAGGGGGGCGGAAGTGCCAACTGTCCCGGGACCCTGCCGAGACACAACCAGGGTTAATTCTCAATTGCCAAGAGTTTTCCAGTCAGACACCAACTGCTCAGGGATCCATATCTCTAATCATCAACCCAAGGTGTAGCTGGACACAAGCAAAATTATCCCTTCCAGAATTGATTTACAATCCCTAACAAACTCATTTAGAGCACAGGTTGTGAAGGCAAGTTTCAAACCATCTCCAGAACGGAACAGGCCCTGATAGAGCCCCCTGGTCAATAAACAGAAACTTCTGCCTCCAAATGCAGACACCACTGAGATAATTCTACCTCAGACAGTGGGGCTCATCACAACAGTCAAGCCCCTTTTTTGCTTTTTGCCTGCAATGCAGCGCTGAGCATTCAGCAGGATCCAAGTCTTCTCACTAGGAAATTATGTAGCTTTAAAATTGAGTTACATACCTTCATCTAAATCTTCTACATGATATCCTGATGGTACTTTACCAGCTGCCTAAAATTACATAAAAAAGCCCACAGTTATAAAGGAACACAAAACAATTTCATCAACAGGAACTGCTGTCAAAGTGGGTTTTAGAACAACTATTACAAAAATATCACTCATAAGTTGAAATTACTTCCAGTCATAAACCCTGCTGATAACAGGGATTCTGATGAATTTTGACAGGAACACAAAGTCAACTGGTTAGAAGAAAATTTTAGAGATTTTTACAAGACCAAACTCCATCCTGTGATCAACTTAATGTGGACTGCAGTGAATTTCTAAAACACCAAAAACTAAACTGCATTAATAAGTCCTTCAGCTTTCAATCTACATCAAAAATAAAGCTCAAATAAATGACTAAGCATAAGGAAAAAAAAGAGAGGGGACAATTTAATCAGCAGACAGGAGAGTTTGATGTCCAGTACAAAAAAAAAAGGTGATTAAGAAGGTATTTATATTGTTTAAAAAATTCTGAAGTCATGTTTATTACTTCAGACCAATTTCCAACAGAGAAAAACATAATAAATAAATAAATAAATAAAGCGTATCTAAATGCTTGGAATTCTTTCTACTTTCTATTTCGAGAATAAACAACCTATTAGCATCATTTTTTATTTTCTCATACGTCCTGCAAGACATTGTTGGGTAAAGACCAACACACCAGCAGAAACAATAATGTTTGAACCAGTCTGTTCTCAGCCTGGATCTGAGCCTGGATCTTCTGGGACACGTGGAAAGCAGCCCTTCAGCTGCTTCAGGTACTGCTCGTTATTTTCCCAATAATATCCTCATTATTACCTCTGTTTCAGCAAGAAGTGTTTTCAGTCGTGTCAGATCTTTAGTTACCATCCCGTTCTGGGGGCAGAAAGAATATTAATTAATGAACACCATTACATGCATTAAACCACAGCAAGCAACTCCATTGCCCCCTCAACACCAAGAGAAAGGCAAGAATGAAAAGTCGAGTTTGACTTACAACACCAATTTTAAATGACACTAAATAAAACTGAGTAAACATTATGGTGAAAGAGTGAATTCTACACTGGCCAAAACCAGCACTAGACTTACAGCAAGTATCCATACAGGACAATTCAGGAAAGTACCATATTAAGAAGAACTTGAGGAAAAAATTATACCATGGTTACTGCAACACTTCAGCTCTGAAGAATTAATATAACAATCTTTCACTGCTGTTGGAGTGATGGATTCATTTCTTTTTAAGGATCTGCTTCACAGATCACTAATTTCTGCAGCTCCATAACTCTTCCTGCTCTGATGTAGACTGTGTAATTTTTGGAGTTTTCCCTCAAAAGTAAAGATTAGCCATGTAACTAACTGCATAGTCAAGTACAACTGAAGTAAAAATCTTTCAAAATTGAATTTATGTGAAATACATAGCTATTCGTAACAATTTCACACTCTTTTAAGTCAAAACTTTGATTAAAGGAACCCAGACCTATGGGGTTTGTTTCTATAATCTCTTGCAGAAATTTAATTAAGTGCTCCTACATTTGTTAGATTTCTCCATGTTCTGACTGTGCTACTGAGCAGCAGAAATTACTCTTTGCTGAAAACTTACACACTTAACAATCCTCACACTCAGGCTTTTTCCAAAATGATTTTTCACTTTTGCAGCAGAAGGCTGAAAATTGAACTTGTTGAGCTTAAATGTATTAGAGCAAAAAATGTTACCAAGAATCATTCTCTTAAGCCACTGGGGATGAAACTGGATGGATTCCAACTCTTCAATAAATTCATTCCAAAACTTTGTTTCACTTCTTCTTTCAAACAATGGCACAAGTCAGAAAATCAGCTGCTGATTTTAATATTCCTACTGATAACAACTGTGTCTAACAACCTAAAGCTTGTAAAAACCTCTCAAACTCTGCTTTGGGATGACACTCTGGAACTCTATACAAAGGTACCTTTATTTGCACAACAGCAGCTCAAAACAAGGGCACTCTACATTCCCTGCAATAAGGCTATTTTACTAATTTTTCCTGAAGGCAAGTTTCCTTCAACCTCACCAGGAATTTTTCAATGAAACATTTTTTCATTAGAAAACAGCTAAACAAAGAAAAAAACCCCTTTCTTTATGTAAAAATAGCCAATGGCCGGGGGGAAGGGAATTCAGGATACAGCCCAGACAGACAAACAGAACTCTCATAAATAACCTAGTGATTCAGTTAAGCACCAAGACATGGGAGACAGGATCCAATCTCAGGGTAAGAGGTTCTCCTGCAAGTTTCTGATGTCACACGTTCCCCTCAGTCTGACCAAGCTATGACCATGTTTCTGTTTATTAAGGCCAGCAGTTCATGATGATGAACTTCCTATTTAATCCAGATAACAGAAATTAAAGAGACGCTATTTTTGAGAGACTCACATATGTCCCTAATTTTCCCCATATGAGTAGTCACATAGGAGTCAGAAGTTACTTACACATCTGGGGTTAAAAGCGTCTTTACAAGTTTTTAACAGTTCAAGGGTAAAATAGAAGCTTTGAACTCAGACCTCTACCTTCGTCTTGAAATGCAAAGCTTTTGTTCTTTTCCTGAAAAGCTTTTTATGCTGTCTTACAACTTATCATGGGCCAGTTATTTGAAAGTCCAATCAATAATTTTTCTGCTTTAATGGACAGAATTCCAGAAGTCCATGCAAAATGGGGTCAGGTAAAATTTAGAATAAGCAAGCAAAAGTTTGAGATTTGTATTATTCTCGTCAATCACACAAATATGCAAATTTATTTTACATTCCCTGATGATTCCGGGCCAACAATGAAAAAACTTTTCAAAATCCTAACAACTCTGAAACACTGGTTATGCAAGAACCTGGCATCCTGATGACATATGCGTGCCCATATATTTATCTTTTCCACACAAATAATTTTTGTTGCAACCTGCCAATGAAACGTACGTTTGGAAGTTTGTTATTAAACAGATTTTTTAAAAGAAGGAAATTTAAAACTGTTTTTTTAAATCATGTAGATTGCAGCAAACCCACTTACCAGTGATTCCCCCATCAGTGATTTGGAAAGAACATTAGACACAATTTGCAGCTTCCCTTTGAGATGCATGCAGCAGAGCACTGCCCGGAGAGATCCATCGCCCTTGGCCAGCCCCTCTCCCAGCACTGCAACACAAATCAGCTACCATTATCCTCAGCACACCAAACATTTAAGTCATACATACAGTTTTCCTTCAGCCTTAACAAGAGAACAAAGTCTGAGGCTCAGGTTGAATCCAGGGCTTCTTGGATGTAAATTAAGTATCATGTGCTGTTGTCTAATATTAACTTGAAGCTTGTCTCCCACCATCTAATAAATGCTGCACATGAGCTCAAAAAAGGTTGTCATGTTTGCATGCTAAAATAGACATAAATTAAATATGGGAAGGGTAAATTCAAATATCTGACACAGACACAAAGGACCTCCTCTCACAGAAAGAGTAAAAAAAGAAATAGCAACCAACAACCTCTCAGTAACACAAACATGCTTAGGAAGATCCATTCATGCTCACAAAATGCATGCCCTGTCGTTTCCAAAAATAGCCAACCTCCTCATGGGCAATTCCTGCTCCTTTAAAAGGGCTTTTATTCACTTATGCTGCAAAGTGTGGCATATAGGAACGACTGTCTGAGCCCAGAAATTTACAGGCTCCATGTAACAGAAAACTTTCTGAATGCTTCCTAGCACGGGATCAGCAGCGAGCAGTGCCAAACAGACACTTTCCTGAACACTTCCAGCAGGGACAGGATTTATTTCACGATACAGACGTGCTTCAGACAAGCTGGAACAACATTTAATCACATGTATTACCTGTCCAGAAAAGGAAATGCCAGAGTGACTAAAAAGCTTAGCAAGCCTAGCGTGTGAATTGAAAAGAAGGCTGGACAGTTGTTTAAAATTAAGGAATTATAAAATAACTGTTATTGCAGGCAACATCAACATCTGTGTTTATACTGCTACTCATGCAGATGCAAACGGCCCCTGTTAGTGCTAATAGGAATTTCACATTCACCACAACTTCAGGGTTACATTTTAGAAAATTAAATCAAAACTCCTCACTCAACAGACGTTCACGTCGTTAACAGAAATTGCATTAAAGGCTCAATAAAGAAATAGTCCCACAAAACATTTAAATAAAAACAGCTAAGCATCTCTTCAAACTGCAATGGTAACTAAATCCTTTCTTATAAAGTGCCTCAAAAATTAGTCTGAATTCACCACTCTGATAGTACTGACCACATTGCCAAAAATAGAACTTACTTCCCAAATCAGAAGCAGAAGCACCAAAAATAGCTTTAACATGTCTGACAGTTTGCTATTTTAATCTCAAAGATTAAATCTCCAATTATGATATATACCACTATCTGCATAATATCACCAAGCTAAAACATACGGTTGCACATAAAAAGTTGCAACACATTAACCAGTATCTTTTGGGAAAGATTTGTGGAATAATTTAACAGATTTTAAGTTATCATAATTCCTTGTAACACTGCAAGCAGCATACTATAAAGAACATGTATTTCTCCAGCTATTCCAAAATACACCGATCATTCAGGTTAAAATAAAACCATCATAGCTGCGCAATGTGTCAAGTCTTGTAAAAAAGCTTTGCCCATTATAAAAAGCCTGTGAGCATCAAGGAGTGTGAGTATCAAGTAGTCCATGCTAAGGTTGTTTCTTCCCAATACTTCAAACATCAAACTAAAACTAAGACCTTCTGGGATCATAAATGCAGATAGCAGATACTCTAAATGTCAAGGTGCTGGGCTACAATTGATAACCACACATCATGGAGAACCACAACCAAATCATTCATTCGTATATTCATAAAAATATGGTATGTGTGTATATGTGTGTATATATATATATAAACACATACACAACATTTTTATATACATACATAAATATGGCATTAGTAAGTTCAAAAATGTCCTCAGTTTTAGATCTGGAAAAAAATATGTGCAGAATATGCTGGCATGAATAAAGGAAATTAACATTAATCTGGATGCTATTTCTTTGTTAACTAATATACATTTAAAGGCTGGTTTTTCCTACTTAATTTTAAAAAAGAAGATAAGAGATCAGTGGTCCTATTCCACCCACTTCTACGCCTGTCCAGTGAGAGATGACAAGCAGTTACCATGACAGTTCCTTTGAGATACTGATAACTGACACACACACCAAGAAAAACTTCCACAGATAAATGTCACCCCTGTCCCCTATGACAAACCCATCAGAGCTCATCAATGAGAACACTATTCATTAAAAACAGCATTCTCCCTCCTACCTCCTTTAACCATCATTCGGCTTTCCATATGTCTCTCACTTTTATTTGCCATCATGAAAGACAACTCTGAAGTTAGAATATTACACCCCTATAGCATACATCAATAAGGTAAAAGAAATTTTTTAAAACTTTCAGGCTATTTTAAGAATGGTACTGATTAAGCGACATTCAGACTTTTGTAAGTTATTAAACTTTAATTTTACACCTAGAGAAAGCAAGTTTCTTTTTCTTCGTCAATTTTTATGGACCTTTACAAGCAGGCTGCAGAGCCCCACAAATTCCCCAAACTATGACTTGACTATCAGTGAAGACAAACACATTAAAGAAAACCCAAATCAAATTAAAATCCACAAACCCAGAAAGGAACAATTTAAAGATTATCATTGCTAGCATAGGAATGTCAGAAGAGTAGATCACAGTCTGTGTAACAAAACTGCACCTGAAAAAACTTCCTTTAACATTCAGGAGTAGTTAAAGAATTAAAACCGAAAGGTAGGACCTACCCACCTTTTCTTTCCAAATCTAACTGATAAACTGTGTTCCAACACTTTCCAAACTCAGTGAGCTCTCAGTGAATTCTGAATAATTTGCGTTATACATGAACAACAGGGGATTAGGAAAGATGGTTAACTCCTTCAAAAATACCCAAACTGAACAAGGCAGCGAAACATGAAAGGCTCAACTTCATTGTGACATAGGTACATTTGGAAGCTTTAACAAACGTGCATCATCTTGATTTTCTCTGAACTAAGGCCCAAATGCAAACCAAAATATCCACCATGTCCCTGGGAAGAAAGGCAGAACAATCAGCTGTCTTTTTGTCTTTATCTTCATAAGAATCCTGACATTATCAACTCTTCCTACATTTGTGCACTAAAATAACTATTAGCTAAATAGCACCACTGTGCCAAAGACATGTATTTGAGTCCTGGTACGTGAGCAAGAGCTGAAAAATAGTGAGATCTCTCTTTAAGGGAAAAAAAAAAAAAAAAAGCAGAAAAAGTATTATAAAGCAGATACATAATTTTAAATAGGAAAAAAAACCCTGTTAGCAAACTAACAAATCTGGGCATCAGTTTTAAAAGTTCAGACAACTGACTGCAATTCATAACACTATTTAATAAAAAAAGAAAATAAGCATACCATGCCTACAGTCTTCATCTGCTTGCCCATACTTTTTCTGAAAGGTAAAACATGAAAAGTTTAAAAATAGCATTATTCCAGTTAGCATAAACAACTACATGTTTGAATTACAAGTTTTTTAAAACTTTTTAGAAACCATTACCTTGTCTTTTCCTGGGTGGAACATGTAAAGAACATAAATCACACGTCAATTATAATTTAATTAATTCTTAGAATGCTGACTCTTTCTCAAATTCTCAGTTAATTCTTAAAATGCTGACTTTTTCTCAAATTCTCAGCACGGAGACATTTTAAAAGAAGAGCCTGAATGTGCAAAGGTGTATGTTTTATACAACACCTAGGAAAAAAAATAGAAAACTTAACTTTCTAGACACTGTGTGGTTTTTAATCTTGCACTACTGTGGATCTGTTGAAATTTTAAGATACGCACATTATTTTATTCTGTCTTTTCAGAAGTGATTTTGAAGATTATTTTGTTTAGAAAACAAGAAGGAAAGTTTGGATTGTTTTCCTCTTTTACTTTTAAGACTTTACATATCTATATAATTCAAGTCTTTAATAGGAAAGTTTTGATTTCAAGTCTTTTTCCAAACTCCCTGCAGACTTACTGCAATAATAGCACTATAATGAACATCCAGATAGGTGTCTCAGAGGATTTTCAAAGAATGGCGTCAGAAATGTATTAAATACTCCAAGCACCAATGTGCGTATTTGCTTATGGAAATAATTCTGAGAGGTCAAGTCTGCGGTAACACAACTTCTATTAGAAAAACCAACCTCAGTTATTTGTGAATCTCTTCCCCTGAGGAGCCATAAGATAGGTCACTTCTTCATTTAAGAGGTTTCCCAATTCTTGTTTTGCACACTGAATAGTCCAATCCAGCTATTTATTTAAAGAATGCTTAAAAACACTCCCTCATCAGATGGGCAAGATTTGTCTTAAAGCTGCCCAGCAAGGTCTTGTGACTTGGCCAAACTTTTTCCACCTGGGATGAAACAGCTCCTACTCAATACATAAAGATTTGGAGTGGATAAGGCCCCTGTAAATCTGTAATAGCATTACAGAAAGGTAAGAAAATGCAGGTTGTAGGCTTATTCTTAAGCACTGTAATGTCCTTTCCCTTAAGAAACTGTAGTTCTGATGCTTTAAAGGAAGGACACGACTTTGGCAATGGGGTCACCTATAATTCAGGGTTATGCTTCTTGCTTTGCATTTACAAACCCTTACAAGACCTGTTTTCACCTTTCCACTAAATAAATATTTGCCAGAGTCTAAAAGTTACATCTTTCACCAGATATGCGCTAGTCTAGCCCTGGAAAGCTGGGATTAAGCATTAAAAAACTAATTTTAGGCATACGCAAATGGAGCTAAAGCAGGTATAAACCAGTTACCTAGATTCTGGCATTTCTTAACTTCATTTTTTGAGTGTTTTTATTTGTGGAAACTTTAACTTCATGCTCTTTAAAGATAAGGTAATTTGGTATGTAATTTAGCATATGTACCCTAAACTTAGCTACTTTGCCTTCCTGGAATATATATATATATATATATTTTTTTTTTTTTTTAAATGTTTGAAGTATTTTTCCTTATTTGTTTAGAAAAGTGTGATTGAGACCCAAAGTAAGAGGTTCCAATCCTGAAAAATAAACGGATCAGGGAGAGCTACAAGACAGAAGCCTCACATCATAGCAAGAGGGATTCTATGGGCAGAGCAACATGCCAAAAATTCTGAGTTGTATTTAAATCTTGACAATACAAGATATTTGACTTTTCTTTCCAGTTCACTAGATACTATAAAGAGTCACACTCACAAGTTGTAAAAAGGAAGCAATTCTATACAGAAGAGTCTCGATTTTGATGCGGTCGATTTCTGCCTGGCAGGGCTCCAGGAGGTGAGCTGGGGGGTACTGGCTGAGGGAAAGGAGAGCCTCTGTGCAATGCTTCACTGCCACTTCATAATCCTGCTGCTTAAGGGATTCACATGCTTGTTCACATGCCTTCTCTGGTCTTCTGTCTGCCATGACTCAGGGACAGAAATCCTAGAGCGGGGGCAGAGGGGACGATAAAATGTTGGTTAGCTGTGGAATGGCACTGAAAACTTGCCAACCAACTTCCATTCCCATCTCAAGGTGCTGTATCACATCCCCCTTGTGCTATGCCAGTCACATTTCCTAAACCAAGCTTCTCACTAACTAATTTCTTCCCAGGCTTTTCTCCATCCCAGCTCTTGGTTTTGATTCTAATTCAAGAAGGTACATAAAGCCCACGATTGATTTTAAGAATGTAAGTAGGGGTTTCAAATTTTAAAGTCAGCATGGATTTAAGCAGAGGCTTTTGGGTCTTCAATGGCAACACAACCTTTGCTTTGGAAGGAACACAACTCATCCCCTAAGTGCTGTCTCTTGAGCCTGCAGCCATGGACTCCACAACACCTTCTCTTCCAAGTACTTCTCACCTACACTCGGGAGGAGGAGGTGCTTCCTCTGGGGAAAGGACAACAGGGAGGACAGGGAAGGATAGGAAAGACCAGGGGGTCAACAGCAAACCAAACGCTTGTGTATTCCTCCTGCTGGTTTAGCTACATTTACAGCTGAGAAAGTCTAGATACCCCTGCCACACCAACACCTTTGTGCAGAACTTCTTAAATAATTTTAAAGTAAATATTTGAGGGGATTGAGATAGTTATAATAGAAATCTGTATACAGACAGACATTATCTGCCAATAAACTAAGACAAATGGTTATCTACATCTGAACCACCAACAGAAGAGCAAAGCACTTCTGTAATCTCTGTCTACATTCTCCCTTCATTGACATAATATTTAAATCCATGATACACATCCCTAGAGACACTGTACTTTAAAGCAGACTTCACAAAAACGGGTTCTGATAACTGAAAGAGGAAAAAAACTAACAGTTCTCATTTTTGCTTTTAGCAAGCAGCATATTGTCAATATTCCTGATTACAGATCAACTATTACAATTCTCTCAAATAACTATTTTTAGTCCACTTTAAGAATTCACTGTTAAAAGCTTCCTTTATACTTGGTATTTTCAGATTTTCAACCGAAAGTAAAGTAACTTCAAGAATTTATCTGGAAGTCAAATAAATGCATTTTCCCCATATGAAAAATAATCCCTGACCCCACTTTTCCCATTAACACATGCCTAAGCCAACATTCAGGAGAAATGTAAACAAGTCTTTTAATATATTGTACAACATAGTGTTCTATGTTTTCCCTTCTATTCTAAATTTCCATTCAGTATCAAAATAATTATATAAAGGAATATTGATTTTTCAAGACATAAACTAGCTTCCCTTTTACAACACTGATATAAAAATTTCTCATATACAACTAAAAAAAAAATCTTCTCTAAAATGAAATAACGTAAGCATGACTATTTCACAGTTATCCTGGTACAAATCTGTGACATGTGTCTCTTTCTTAATAACAGCCTTGTAAAATATTACCTCATTCATCCACATTTTTTTTTCTTCTGCTAAAAACGTGTCTGCATTTTCAAACAGAATAGGAACAGGCAAGTAGGTTTTGCATTTCCATATGAGTAAATTCATTCATGAGGTAATTCTATTAAAGATTCTGCTGGATCACTTAAGCACATATTTTCAACTACATAAATGTTAGGTATTCTTAGGCTGTGTATGCAAGGACCCTTTATAGATGCAACTAAAAATCACACTGGTTTCCACTTCACTACCATTTTAGACCACTGTGTATTTCACAAATCTAGGATCTGCTTCCACGGTGATACAACAGTTAATTGATGCTTTTCTCATGTACACTGTTTTCCTCCTAAGGGACTGAAAATAGAGGACTCCATGAACTCTGCTGTACTTTTGATTTCCTCACTTCCTGGCTGACATATAACCAAAATTCCTTTGACCAAAAGGCTGAGCAGAGCTTCTGTGTGTTTATTCTCAAAGAGCTGACTAAACACAGATTCCATCCTAAGTGACCTGGCCAGTGCAGCTGACAGGCATTTGAAAGCCCTTCTCCTCCAGCACGGCACCACGTAAAAGACAAAGATGTTCCTTATCATTTGCCTTACGCTGACTAGTTGGATAAATATAGAACTCTTGTGTTTGAGAAGCTGGATTTTACACACCTAGAAGTGGCCACACAATTTCTTTGGTCAATTTGAAGACTCCAGAGTCCCTCAGAGGACATAACTGACCCTGAGCAAAATCCCGTAAATTAAGTGGAAGCAAGAGCAGTAAGGACCAAGCTGTTGGATAACTGAGTCACACTGATGATATTTCAGGGTGTAAAAAACCCACCAAAATCACAGTGTATGGGACACAGTGATAGATACGGAGCCACTCCAGTGTAATTTGTTTGGAAAAAAATCAAATTATAACAAACAAAACCAGTACGTGGACAACATGTGGAAAATTATGCACTCAGGCTCTCATTTCATTTCAATCCCACCTATGGCCGTACATGCAGACTCAAATACGGACATTTATTAGGTCTTTGTGCCATCTACTTCAGATTCCAATCCAGGTGCTCTAGACTGTTCCTTGGAGACACCTGACCTTTCCTGCTGACTTCAGAAACCATTGTTCCTAGTTTTGGTACCCTGTATCAACAACTGAAACTTGTGAACATGAATTACAACCACCATTTCTTAAAATCTAGTCTGTTGAAGTACCTGACTTGCCTACATTTAAAATCATTCAGAGCAGTTCCTAAGTCCCAGCAGGACCGGGAAAAGCGACTGCCCCTCTGCTGGGCACTGCTGATGCCTCACCACAAGTCCAGTGTCCAGTTCTGGGCTCCTCCCCTCAAGAAGGGCACTGAGGGGCTCATTTGAGCCCAGAGAGGGGAACAGAGCTGGGGAAGGGTCTAGAGCACCAGTGTGATCAGGAGCAGCTGAGGGAGTTGTTGGGGCTCAGCCTGGAGAAAAGGAGGCTAAGGGGGGACCTTCTCAATCCCTGCAATTGTCTGAAAGGAGGTTGTGGCCAGGTGGGAGTCTGGCTGTGCTCCCTGAGAAGAAGTGACAGGACAAGTGGAAATGGCCTCAAGCTGCACCAAGAGAGGTTTAGGTTGGATCTGAGGAAAAATTCCTTCACTGGAAGAGTGGCTAAGCATTGGAATGGGCTACCCAGGAAGTGATGGAGTCACCATCCCTGGAAGTGCTCAAAAACAAGTGCACTTCACAATCTGGTTTAGTTGGCACAGTGGTATTTTGTCAAAGGTTGGACTCAACCTTCGAGGCCGTTTCCAATCTTAAAGTATTCACAGAATCATTAACAGCCAAGGCGTGAAGGCACTTGTTAAAAGAAATTTATTTTCAGTTCTACAAATCTTTATTTTCAAGATTTCAAGCATAAAACTGGAATTTCTACATTCAGTCTAAGAGTAGAATTTATTACAGATTAGAATTGAAAGCTGAAGTGTCACAAGGTCTGTGCTATACTCCCAACTCTCTTTGCAAAACTTATGAGCTTCCCTTCTGTCTGCAAAACTGAAATTAAAATACTAAACATGTAACAGGACAAACGTCATGATTATTCATTTTCTCAAAGAGACCTGGAAAACCACATGCCGAAAGAGTTCAAAATTCAATTTTGAGAAATAACTTACCCTATAGTGAAGTTTAATACATCTTCAAAATATTGAAGAACCAGTAAACAGGCATATTCCCACTAGCTGAAGTTGCATATCTGAAACAGGGGGACTTCCCTAAGAAATTATATATATAAATATATAATCTGGCATCATACTTTGTACCTCAAAAAACTCCTGCCCTTAAGTAGAAGAGAACTTACTGAACTTGCATTTCTTTGAAGGCCAATTTGTACTCAGCTTGTCTTCCACAAAATATTGTTTCAAAGACCTGGTTAGTTCCAACTGGTGTTACTTAAACCTCAGTGGTTTTTACAACTAAGCATGACAATTTTTCCCCCCCTACGACTAATGATTTTCAGGCTCAATATTCCTAATGAGTATTCCACCTTCTTGCCAAAGGGCTTTTGTAAACAAATACAAAAAGAGTAACTAAAATTTAATCTCCAAATAAAGCTGCACATTTCCCCTCCAGAAGTGCAGAGGGGGCTGGGAAAGGCAGAAGGGACAGCTTGAGGAGGAAGAGTGATAAACAACGTGATCTACACAGTCATTTACTTCCAAGTAAACACTACGCCTGCTTGGTGCACAGGAGGCTCTGAAGAGCTACTCCACAGTCTGATGAGTCCAACTTCAAATTAAAATCTATGTAGGAGGAGAGAACATCATGAACTAAAATTCTAGTGTTTCACAGCAGTTTTACTCATGACTGTGCACTTCCATGCTCCACAGCTTACTGATGTGTTTTATGGAATCAAAGGGTCCATGCACTAAGATAATGATAAGTTAAAGCATGTGATGGTTCCTAAAAAAATTTCAAACAGATGCTTTTTCAATTCACTGTAAAGCATCTAGCCAGATAACTCTCGCTGTACTTCATAAACAAACAGATTAGAGGGCACAATGCTGTTCCTATTAATGTTACTGGCAAAATTCCCAATGTCTGCCAAGACAGAAGGATCAGATCCAAGGTCTCGCATGCCAAGCTGACAAACAGTAGACAAGTCAGTAAATATTTGCATATTTTAACCAAACATTAACATCTCTTGTAAAGATTTATGCTAAAGCAATGATGTTCAACTTGCAGTCCTACAGTGAGACTGGTAGGGATTTACTGTCAATTGAATTTACTTCAAGAGCCACATCCTGGGAATCACAGAGTGAAGCAAATGAATGAGACCCATTGCCATGGGGAATGTGCAGGGGAAGAGCCTCTCCAGCTGCCTCCCATTACAATCCATAACCCTTCAAACAGCTCTGCTGAGAGAAATAAGCACAAAATATTCCTTGCCAAAGCCATTCAGCCATGTCCTCCTGTTAGCAGCCTCCTGTCCTGCGGGAAAGGAGAGGAGGAGATAGATTTGCCCTTCCATTGCCTATTGGAGTCAAGCTGGTGCAGGCTCTGAGAGCAGGGCAGAATGAATTCCACTCATCCTGCCCCTCTCTACAGAAATGCAAGCACTCTGTTTCCCAACCCTTTGGGATTTTTCAGCCCATCTCACAGACTGGCCACCAAACTGGACGGAAGTTTTAAACATGTAATAAATTCAGGCAATACTCAAGAAAAGACAGCTGGTTTATCAGAACTTCCCAGCAATTCCTTTTAAGAGCAGTAAGAGACCTACTGGATTTATTTACGAGACTGGTTGCTCTGTCCTTCCTCAGTAAGTTCTGAGCTTCAAGTCAATTGGAACTGAATTTCCCAGAAGTCTGAAGGGTCTCGAAGATGCTGCAGGTTTCATGAAAAATGTGTAACAAGACAGATAACAGACCCAGGGAAAGGTTAAGTTATAACTCAGCCTCTTACTGATACCAAGACATCAGTTACCTATCAATTACTGCCATGTGCTGCTATTTACCATCAAGAGCTGTAGCAAAGCATCACTCACCAGTGAAAGGAAAGCCTTATTTATTTTTCTTGCCCATAACAGTCAATGCTATAGGCTGCATTCATCAGCTTAACTGCTCCATGCAGTTGCTCCATGATCCATCCAACAGTCTCCAGGTTTCACTAAAGCAGAGTTTCCAAAGTTTTTAGACCACAGACCCAAGCAGTACACATCCCATCCCTTTCACAAAGTTATTACTGGTAAACTGAGATGTAAGCAATTCACACATTAAGGGCTCAAAAATTTGTTATTTCCATAATGTATACAAGTAATATTTGAGAAGTCACAAAGTTGGTATGGCTACAATCCCTGTGATTAATAGTTTCCCTCTCACTCAAAATTATCAAGCAAAAAGTGACAAGATACTTTAGTTTATATAGGTATGGAAAGATGTGGGTTTTAATCTGAATTAATATCTTGAATATATGACACAATAAAAAAGTTAGCTACTGTGAACATGCCAACATAATAGTTAAAAATCAGGGGCCACTGAAATTCAACTATCAAAACTCTGCAAACAAACCGCATTTGCCAGTCCACAAACTAAAATAAGAAATAGTACATCTGTCCACTGTTGAATCATATTATAGAATTGCTCTGGCATCTCTTGTGATCCCATCTTAAGGCATGCTTCCATCTCTAGATGTCAATTGGTTTTGTATTATTACCAAATACCACTAAAATACCTTTATATCAGTAAAATAAAATTAAATATCCATTTATTTTCCTTATCTATTGTGGTAAAATAACCCCATCTTTGCCTTGAGATGAAAAAATAAAATAAAAACCCAAAACCACTTTATTCAAGCCTCCAGGATGGAATAAAATAGAGCTGCACAAAATACAGAAGTGACTTACAGACACATACAGAAAAAAAAGTGCTGTCCTAATGTCATGACCTACACATCATAAATAATCCCAGTCTAAAAAATCATTTAATAAAATGAGAGTAGATCATGATAGTGCACTGTACCAATGTAACAAGAGAGGAAAAGGATGGTGCATCTTTCATACACAGGTTGCAAAAAAGAATTATATGAAAGGTGCTTTTAGCTTTTTTTCTTTCAAGAAAAATATAACAGCAAAGATCTTACACACTCATTTATTGCAATTATGGCTGAAGTCCGTAATAGCAGCTAAGGAGTTTTCAGAAATGCACTGCACACCTTACAGAACAAATACAAAAGCCTCCACCCTTGAGAGAGGACAATCTAATCAGTTTTCTGAAATAACTGAATTACTTTGGCTAATGTTGTACAACTCCAGGCAAAATGACCCTACTTTCAATTACAAAAATGATGTTAAATCTGAAATGGAGCATACAGAATGAGGCAAGCACATTTCAAGGTTTTATTCTATACCATAACAGCAGCAAGAATCCTGCTCCAATGCCTCTGAGGAACATGATATGCCTGTTTGGGGAAGGGAAAAAGGGGAGAGGAGAGGTTCATGATGCCCTCGACCACTAAATGCTTAGACTATCCTTTCACATTGAAAAATCAAAGACAGCACCATAAATTAGGAGGACAAGTGATCTCTGGCCACATAAATGGAGCTTTGAGTCTGCTCCTGTGAACCTAAAGTATAGAATAAACACAACCACGTTTCTTGAAAAGGAAACGAGAGCCGTGCGTGGTTTATCATTCACATAACGACAGAGGCAACTGAGATTAAGAGCAAATGCCTTCTGCATCTGGTTCCTCTGCAGGCTTTAAACCACTTTACATACATCACAGACAGTAACAAGTTACATTTTTTTGCATGCCAGTTATGACTTCAGTACAGACTACTAAGTGATTATTAACACTTTATTACCTTTACTAATCTGTTTTATTTTCATTTTGGAAATGGCAGCAAAAGGACAATCTGTGCAGCCAGCAGCAGCAACACTCAGACATGGACAGACTGGCTATCTTTGGCTCAAAATCTAGAAATAACTCATGGCCTCAGCACTTGCAACCACCCCATCCACCACATCCCTAATACCTTCACATCCTGCCTTTAAAATGATCCTTTTTCACACAGATGTCTGAAAACATCACCTGTCCTGACGGAACTAAGCAAAATACCTGGCAAGTCAAAGCACAGCATCTACATGATGTGTGCTGGTGTTGTCTGAAAGCCATCCACAGCCAACAGATACAAGGTTCCTGGTTACACAAAGCAAACATATACATACATATTGCATTCATTAACTTCACAGAACAAATACTAGCTTGTAAAGTTCGATAGTCTGAGGTTGTGTGAGGACAAAAGCATCTGTACAAGCTTATGTTGGCCTTCTGTGTGTCTGCATTATTATGATATTGCCTCTAACTGCGTTAGTCACAGAGTACATTTTCCAAGGGCTACCTGGCGGAATGAGCAGGCAGAACAAGGGCTGCTGCTTAACAGACATCCAGTGAAATACTTCAGCACAGGGCTTGAGGCCTTATTTACTGTGTGTTACTCAAATCTTGTTGTAAAGACAGCATTTGAATGTTTTCACTAACTCTTCAATGATGTCTACAATACTGTGACAGACCACTTTACAAGAATTAAGAAAATATCTTTATCATTCTGACAACATGCCCATTTTCAAAGAATTAAGATAAGAACACACAAGGCCAAAGTTTCTATAAACTTCTTATATTCACATTAAGAGATCTAGAAGTGATTTTTCCCCATTATGCTCTGCCTGTACTCTACAGCCCTTTAACATGACCAACGCAGAGCACTCAGTGTCTGCAGAGTGACTTAGGAGTATCCAGCATTTCTCTACATCACAACATGAGAAAATCATTAGAAATACAGAAAATTAAGTGTAGCAAAGATGGGGCTTAAGTAGGATTTGCCTTCTCCTTTTTTGCTATTCCCTGCTCCATTTCAGAAACACTTTGTAATTTATGCAGATAGCAAAACTGTATTCCAACAAACAAGTGTATTAGCATTATAAAATAAATCATATGTACACTGCACAGCCTCCCTTCTATTTCTTTCGAATACTAATATTTTTCAATCTCCTTCCCCTCATTCAACCACCCCCATCTCTACATTTATTGTACGTAATTCTGCAAAAATCTGCATTTTGCACCTTCTGTTTAAATCCAGTCGCTGCTTCCTCTGTGCTGCAGGAAGGTAGAGCTGAGAGGAAAGAGGACCTTGGTATCAGGAGAACAGAAAGAATTTTCTGTGCTCTCATTTTTATCCAAAATCACACCAGGGGGGAACACAGGAGCCCTAGCCTTCAAATTACAGAGAAATCCTGTTTAGCTGAGGCTGAAGCATATTCATTGCAGGGATTATCTTCTACATTTGTACTTAATGCTGATTTGACCAACCCTGAGAGGATTTTCACAAGGTTGATCACAAGTATATCCTTGGCAGAAACACTATACAATAACGCAACTCAACTTTTCACAAAGCAGCACTATAGGTGATTAATTTCTTTTCTAATTTATCATGAACACAAGAAGAAAATATTTTGCCCAATTTCTAGAAAAGATGGAATCATGTTGGCAGAATCTTCCTCTCCTCCACAGCACCCAAAAAGTCAGACTATGAAAGACACCTACCATGGGAAATTTCAACCCAAATAATTAAAATCTGGCAAGCAATAACCAAGTGACATGAGAAGTATGTCATAGTAAGCACCAGGTAACATAATAATAGGTGGTGCTTCTGCCCCACCTGAAGTTTTTGGCTCCTTCATAGAAAATCATTACTTAAACAATCTTTCATAATGACTGATTAACAACAGCAGTTTGTATTCCATATACCTCTATGTTCACACTGCTTTTTGAGAATAGAGTTTCTCACACTTACCCAAGATGAGGGCATTTCAATTGGAATATTGTCCCATGGTTACCATTTTATCCCCATAACAACATCACCAATCACTTACTTTAAAAAAATGCATTAGAAAAGTAATTTAATCTTTGCTTCTCTTAATGAAATTTGCCAGAGAAAAACAAAGGGAAGAATCAGCACTGCACGACCAGCAAGATCTCCATGAAGCAGCACCAACCTAGTGGACTCAAAACTCAAACACACCTTGCAGAACAATATCCATATTCTAAAAGCTGGTTTAAACATCACAATCCACAGCTTTCTAAACTATAGCTCACTTGTGGCAGAACCTCTTTTCTCAACACTTGAATAACAGAACACAGCCTTGTTCCTGTCTCTGCGCTAGTGTTTAGCAATAAAAAAACTGAACACCACTCATCTTAAGGACTTACCGAGTCCTGCAATTCCCAATACTATTCTCCACTGAGTCACAAGGTAGTGCCAGAAGTCCTCTCTGAGAAATGTCTGCTCTATGATATAGCCACATCCGTGTCGATATGACTAAACATGTGTCACCTCATTTTCAAAATGCCAAGCAAGTGCCAAACTGTGTTCCCAAGGAATGCAAAGGGGAGTCAAAGAAGATTCCCAAGCATCATTTCAACACAGGACACGTACCACTATATTTACAAATATGTTTCAGGAGTTTAAATGCAAAAACATGTCACAAAGTTTTCCAGTGCTCACTGAACCTGCCGCTCATGCAGCACTGTCTGCAGAGAGCACCTGACCATCATTCATTTACCAAAATCACCGATTTAATCAGTCTCAGAGACAGAATCAAAATTAGCAGTTCCTAACTCTCAGTCTCATGTTCCATTCACAGCTTCATCTAATACAGCTGTATTTGGATTTCGGAAATAAAAGTGTTTTTAAACTAGGAAATTATTTATCACAGCATATTCCCATTTCAGAAGCCCCATGCAAACTCTTCCCCATCCCCAGCAGCTCCAAAGCTCTGTGCTCAATCCACATTTTCTCTTCTTAACAGGATATTGTAGCAATGCTGAAACAGTGTTCCCTCAAATGTCAAACTTTCATTTTCACCCAAGAACTTTCTCCACTCCTGAAATGACCTGATACTGCAAGGCAACACCCTCCTGGGAGCAGATCTACCTGAAGAGCACAGCTTTGATCCCGAAGGCAACTGCAGATGCTACAGATATCTATCACAGTTTTAAAGTTGGATAAATGGGAAAAAAAAAAAAAAGCCCCAAGTTCATTTGCTGTTTGAGATGCAAAATATGAATCACTCTTTCAATCCATTCAAAAGGCAAAAGATTGTAAAAAGTCTTCCTGCTGAATATCAGGTACATTGCACAGGTCACAAACCAAGCACAGGAATCAGCCAGAACATTGCGGCACAAAACAGGAAAATTTTCTTTCAATATACATCAGCCTTCATTACAGCTTTATAATGAACTTTAATTTATTATAGTAGTGAATAATACTGTGACTGAGTTTTTTGTTACGCATTTACACAGTGCTTAGCACAAAAGGGTCCTACCGTAACAGATTTAATAACACAATCATGCCGCCCACAGATCCTCCAAACACATCTTTCCCCAAACCATGCCTATTATGTAACTGTACAGGGTATTTTTGTGAGCAGTTTTGAAAGTTCAAAGCAGTAACTAACCCTCCACCTCTAAAAACTGCTATCTTTGTTGTAAATAACCTTTGAAATTCATTTTTATATGACCGTGCTTCAAATAGTTCAGCATAATATAGCTAAGCCTGGTTTGGGGAGTTGTCTTCTAACTCTTTATTTTAATTACATTAACCTTTCTGCATATGGATGATGCTTTTATAACATCCCTGTTTCCTCTCCTCAAATGCCTGACTGTGGTAGTACCAACAGGTTCAATTTTTAGACTCTTTCAAGAAGAGAATATGGATTCCCAAGTTCTCCCTTCATAGCAAACCCTACGAGCAACACCACAACGTGCATCCAGAACACGTTTCCCAATGGGACTCACTCTGCTCATTCCTTTTGAAACGAACATTAGCGATTCAGTCACGTATTTGAAACCCCACTCAAAGAACTGCATCAGCAGGAATGAGTAATGATCCTGCTGTGGTTAACAGCATAATCCTGACAAAACTTGGGAAGCAGAGGAGCGGTGTCTAGCCCAGCCAAACAAATATAAACAAAGCTACAGCCAAGTAGTATTGGTCACTTCAAACAACAAAACAAATGTCCTGCACCATTCCAAACGTGAGTGTCTCAAGATATGGCCAGAGCACAGTTACCTCAAAACCATTAGCACAAACAACTATAATCAAAAACATCACTGGAATAAAAGACTCACAGCACTGCGTTAGCATAGATTCCGAAGTATGCAAAAAACATTCCCCTTAACGACCTCCCTGTGTAGATAATGAGAGAAATCCAAATAATCCTGGCTCCCAAGATAGCAGAGGAGCAGATGCAAGGCAGCTATCGTGGCTGACCCAACAGTATTTGGGAATCCCAGCTGATGGGGAATTTAGTTGAGACCTGTGAAGGAACATTATTGGGAACAGAGGCCAACTACCCATTCCGGTCCCCCCAGTATCACCCCAGGACAAAATGAAATTTTCACTTAAAAAAATACAGACGACCTTACATTAAGTGAAAAGATATATAGGGAAGAAGCGTTATTGTATATGCTGCCAAAACCACTCCACTTTCCATTTGTGGCATTTTCCATTTATGACATCCACAAAGATTTGTTACCTTCTTGGTTTGCTGAACCACTAAACATTCTCCAGCAAATTAAACACTCGTGCCGCATTACTAACAACCAAGATTCTCAAGAACAGCTCATGTTACAGATTTCCCTCTTGCCAATGAGGTCTGAAGGGCTATGAAAGACCTTTTAAGCATATGTAAGCACCGTAGTTTTTTGTGTTTTGATGAATACAGTATTTTTGCTATATATAACTACGGGGGGAAAAAAAAAAACAGACTGTGAAATTCACAGACTGAAAGATCATTTCTAAGTAACACTTACCCTAACTACCGTAAAACCAGCTCAGACGAGTCCACACAGTGCTCACATTTCTATCCTTCACTTCCTGCCGCTCCAACACTCAAAATTTCATACCAACCACAAACCTACTGTTCTTTTTCCTCCAATATTTCATTACAGCTCCGAGAATCACTAGTCTTGCTACTGCTTACAAACAGCAGAGAGCATGACAGTTGTTTCGCCAAACCATATATAAGCCAAAGATTCAAAACATTCACCTCAGACACATCATTCTGCAGGCAAGTGGTATTTCCCAGGACTAACAGCAACAAATGGCACAACAGCTCACAGTCACATCTCCAAAACATGTTTCTACATAACATCACCTACAAAACCTCTTGCTACCAGCTCAGCAGTACTGTGTATCCACTGCTTCTTGGAAAACCTACATAGTCCAGTGCTATTAATTCTAAATTACCTTCCTGCTAAGGTTCAAGCCTTCTAACATCTGACAAAGACTCCATGCCACTCAGAAAATCTGATAGTTTGTGCTCATTCGGAAGCAGGATGGGGTCACAGTCACCACTCAAACTTTGTAGCCACAAAATGGAACCTCTCAGTGTAGTAAAATTACATTTAAGGAGGAAAAAGATTGAAATCTATGATTTCTTATCTGGCTTTCCTGTAATAAGGCTGTAATTTGGTGTCATGGAGGACTCTGAGAAAAGACTGGATAAATAACCAGTACATTTCTAATTAACAACAATGAATTTGCATATAAAATTATAGAGGAATATTTGGGTATTACGTTATAGCCACATGAAGTATCATTTAACTTCAACTGGCAGTGCGATAGAAATGCAACAGAGAAACAAATTCTCACCCATGGGTAATTACTATCTCCCTGCTTAAATTCCCAATCCCTTCTTTTCCTACAGTAATATTCACTTTTCTGTGTTTCTCAAACATGAGCAATTGCTTCTGTTTGAAGCCTCATGTTGTAAACATTCGTGTGAAGAGAAAAGCTCAGTAAGCAAGACTGTTTTGGAATAAGGAACCTGAGTCACATATCAGTGTCACCATAATGAAATCCCCAGAAACTGGTCTGTTCCTGTGGAGCAGTCTCTGACCTTGCAGACTCCAAACTACCCTGTCTACGTAGTTATTTCCTCCCACCCCAAAACATTTGGGGCAAACAAATGTTTATTTTCCCAGTCAGTATCTCCAGAAGACCAAGCATTCCTTCAGATTTTTTTTTAATTCCATACCAATGCTGGGTGGAAACTTTTGAAAAAACAATCTCTTTTTGAAACATTCTCTCTTCCTTGTTGAAAAAGAATGGCAGTCACAGAAGTTTGCACAAAGGGGAGGAAGAAATCCAACATATGAAGTACCAAGTCTTTAAATATATGTCATGGATACATATAAACACAAGTGCTGTCTTGCTGCCAAAGGCCATGGAAGAGATAGCAAGACAAACAAGAACGAAAAAGGAAGGTCTTGTTTGTTCTGATAATCTAACTCACAATCCTTTCATTTATGGGGGAAAAAATACATGTACCATGTAGTGAAAATGAAATTTTGCCACAGCATCTCAGCAAGGAGCGAGGAAGAATTCAACAGCTGCAATACGAGCAGGAGGAAGGGTCGGGATTACAAAATTCGGAATTTCCCCCCCCCACAATGAGCCACTGGCAGCACTGCACAGAGAGGAACACTGTGGATCTGCTTCCTTCCAGGAAGAAAGCTTCGGCACTGCCAGGAGAAAAGTCAGGACAGGACTGAGGCTCACTAGGATTCTTGGCCTACCGATCCCCCAGGCAGGGGAATTCCAGCTGTCCAACCACTCTATCCCTAAGCTAGAGCAGCATGACACCATCCTTCCTTCTCCATCTCCAAGCCAGCTCCCACGACTTTCCCCAGTTACTCAGGCTGTACACAGGGGATGGATTTAAATTATTACCAAAGACTTTTCTAATTTAGATTTCACTCCTGCTACCAGACCTGTGAGGTCCCACCGACCTCAGGAGGGGATGCCAGTGAGGTGAGAGATTCAAGGGCTTTAATAATCTGAATTGCTCCAGCAATTGTTTCTGCCATTACTAAAACGAAAACACCAAGAATAATGTTCAGTAGCAAATATAAGATGGTAATAAATAACAAATAAGAAGAAAAATAAACCAACACACTGAAAGTCAGAAAGAATATCCAGCTATAAATGCAAAGGGGATTTTACTAATAAAAATAATTGCCAACAATGGAGAAAATATTTCATCAGATTATTGAATTAACAGAGTTGAAAAACATCAGTAATATTACTTCCCAGCTCCTACATGGGCTCTTTCATCCGTATCAGGACTCCTTACCAGTCAGTAAAATTCACTATCCCTATTTTAAATTCCTTCAAAAGGAAGCACAAACAGGTGAAGTGATTTGCATCAGGCTGTCCCTATCTCTCAAGCATTAGACCTGTACCATACCCACCTGTGAATATCACCTCAAGCTTTCCAGGCACTCTGACTTACATTTTTTAACATAAGAATTTCTCTATGAATCAACCTTTGAGTAGAAGCTCTCTCCCACACATAGCCCTTCTTCTACAACCAGATCTACTCATGCTGATCCCAAAGCCCAGGAGGAACTTCTCCAAAACCACTGAGATTTCACAAAGGAAAAGAATCCTCCATGACAGATCAAGAAGCAGAACTGGGACAAATTAGAGAATAAGATGCTGCTTCCACATCTCCCTTCAAGTTTTAGTCTGATGGGAAGAGGTAAAACAACCCCCCAAACAAGCAAACAAAAAAATCCCAAAATAAAATTAAAAAAAAAAACAAAAACAAAACAAACAAAAACAAAAAAACCAAAAAAAAAAAAACCAGCGGTTAGAGGTTACAACCCTTCAAGTCTTCAAGCCATGACTTTAACAAGCCTCTTCCACAGAAAAATTCATCTGGCTCACCTAAAAAGGCACAGTGTCTGTATGAATTAAAAGAGGGAAAATACACACTGTACATTTCAGAAGTCCAACAAAATCACAAAGCTGAAGAGTGATAAAGGAAATGTGATTTCAGCCAGGAACAATAAAGAAGTAATTTCTGCTTTCAGAACAAATTACAAAAAGAACTCTTATTTATCAGTAATAACACATAAAATGTCCCTTCACTTACCAATAAAGAAAAACTGTTCTGCTAATTAAAGTTCAACAAAAAAAAGCTTAACTCAGCTTCCACCACTCACAATTTCTGCGCTGTAGAAGCCAAGCCTACCAAAGTCTGATTCCCTGTTTGCACCCCAAGGACGTGGAGGGAATGTGGTGGCCCCTTGTACACTTTCCCCTCCTCTAAGTTTGAACTGAATGTTCAAAATCAGTTCCTCCCTGTAGACCTGCCCAGCACCCCCAGACTATCCCCATCACAAAAGCTTTATCATTAAAAAAAAAAAAAGAGAGAGTTTTCATTCACAATCTGCTATGGCTCAAAAGTACTGAAACAACTGAATTAAACACACATTATTTTAAAGCCTCTCTGTTCTGCCTATCAGTCTTGGAAAATAATACAAACTTCCCAAGTATTATTTGCTTTTTTTTTTTTTTTTTTTTATAAAGGAACATGTCTTTTCTTATATAAATAATGGCAGGTGATGCATTTTATCCTTTGCCTTGCTTCAATTACACTATTTATTAGGAACAACAACATTAGACGATGTCAACAATCCAAGCCACCCCAAGAGGACCAGCCATGGTGATACACTCAATCTGTCAATGGGGATATCCAATTTCAGGGTATATTTCTGTCTCACAACTGAATTCTTTTATTTTTTCAATGAAAAGTGAAAATGTGTTATTTTAAAACTTCCTCTCAAGCTTGCTGTACCTTTGATAATGCAAAAATCCTATTACCTTGTTAACTCTTACTCATTTTCTCATTAACTGGGAAGCAGCCTTGCAATTATTTCCCTGCAGTTATTTCTTAATTTCCATCAATGATATGTTTAATCATATTACTCTAATCAAAAAACAATTGCCTAACAAAGCGCTGAAGCCAAAACAACTGCACTCCCTTGGAAATTTAACAAAAGGACACGTCCCACCACAGGAGGGGTAACACAGATCCTTCTCCTGCCTGGGGATTTGCCCTAAAAATACATATATAAGTGTCTGCTGGAAGGACTGTGTTGCAATGTGCAGTGGAAGCTCTCCTGTTCTCAGTTTCAGAGCTGTTCCAGGGTATAAAAGCTGCTCTCAGGACCTGTGTTAAACCTCTCCACTCCACTCTCCCTGCCTAAGTCTCCTGCAGAAAACAAAAACATAAGCTCATCTGCCCACCCTTCAACCGCTCCGAGGGGGTAATTTTACAACAGTTGTTAAATTCTTCCAATTTATTTTTCCATCCCTCCACAAACCCTACCTACCCCATTTTTTTCACTTCTATTTCACCATTATTATTTCCCGGCCGTCTCTCCCGTCCCCTCCCGCCCCGCCCGGTACAAAAACAAAGCTGCCTCCCACCCCCCCTGCATCCCCCCGAGAGCACCCCCCGCTTGTGCGAGGCATGCCCGGCTCTCCGGGCCGGCCCCTCGGCCCGGCCGGGCGCGGGGCCGCTCCGCCCGCCCGCGGGCCCTGGGGAGCGCGGCGGCGCCGGGGTCCGGCCGAGCGCCCCGTAAACACCCCGCGAGCGGCGGCCGCCGCAGGCCCTCCGCGGACACAGGGCCCGCTCCCGCCGGCACCGCGCGGCCCCCGCGCTCCGCACCGCCCGCGCCGCCGGCCGCGAGGCCCCGCGGGTCCCCCAAGGGCGCGGCGGGGCCGCCGCCGGCCGGTCCGGGCCGCGCTCGGTGCTCGCGGGGGCGGCCGGGGAAGTCCCGACTTACCTGTCATTACTTTCTACGCCATCTTGGATCCACTTGTCAACGTCCCACAAAGCATTGTGGGAAAGGCTGGCCCTCCCCGCCCGCCGCCGGCCCGGAAGGCGGAGGGCGGCGGTGTGAGGGGACGGGACGGGGACGGGGACGAGGACGGGGACGGGGACGGGGGCGGGAACGGGAACGGCGACAGGATATGGATTGGGATAGGAATGGGGTTCGGGTCCGGGACCAGGACCGAGACGGAACGGCGGTGGAGACAGGGTCGCGGTCCGGAATAGGGGATGGGGATGGAGTCCGGGTCCAGGATGGGGACTGGGACCCGCTGTCCCCTCAGCCCGGCGGCCGCTGAAGCGCAGCCAGGGGTCCCCTCACGGAACAGCGTCCGGGGCTACCTGCGTGCCGCCGGCGCTAGACAACGGCAACGGATTTTCCGCGGTTTTTTTCTGCTTGGTTTTTTTTTTTTCCCTGGGCTCGGAGCGCAGCTGCGGAGCCCGAGGGTCGCTGGCGGGGCCGGTACTGGTGGGCGTTGGGGGCCGGCCAGAGCGGCGACACGGAGCCCACCCTTGAAAAAAGCTTGGAAATTACTTTTTCTCATAGTTATTCTACTGCGTGAGTTGGATTTTTTTGTTTGTTTCTTTGGTTTGGGGGGTTTTTTAAAATTATTTTTCTATGGCTTTTTCAAGTTCCTTCCCTTAAAAAAACTTGTGGGAGCCCGGGTCCGGGTGCCGAGGCTGCCGCAGGTGCTGGAGCAGCTCACGCTGTCGCCGTGTTTTCCAAGCCCATCCGCCTGTGCTGAAGAACTGCTGGTAACGCGTTGCTGGCTGCTCATGAATCCCAGAAACTGCTTTGCATAACAGTTTTGTTTTTGCGGAGTAATCTTCCCTGTTAGCTGTGTTTTCAGACTCTTTGGCAATCAGTTCTTAATACCTACACTGTTTTGCAAACTGGCTTTTTCAAGGCGTTACTGGCTCAGCTGCCGTGGATGGGTGCCCCGTGCTCTGCATAGGCTGTTGTGCTTTAGAGCAAAGTGGACAAGAAATTGGGGAAGAGCAGCTTACTTGAGGATCTTAGGAAAGTTTATCACCAAAACAGGATTCCAGTGTTTTTTAAAAACTTTGCCTTCCCCTTTAATTGAAATAAGATCCAGATCATTTTAGTATTGGATCTTCCTGTAAAATGTATTTACATTTATATTTAAATTTACGTCTTAATGCCTCGTAACTCTTTGAAGACCAACCACCAGCCAAGCCTCTGATGCATTGCCACTGCAAGAAAATACTTGTGCCCAAGAAGGTTTTCAATATTCATCAGTAATGCATTTATAAAGAGAGAGCTCCTTGCAAAAATGTAAATACAGGAGGAACTAAATCTAAATAAATTGTTTACATTTGCAGCCCCAGTCTTAAATCAGTCCGCTTTTTAATTCAACTTCATAACTAGTCGGGAGTACAGTTGTGCTGTCACAGAGGGGAGTGTGGGTGGTCCCAGCCTCAACGCAGGAGATGCTATTTCAGAATAAAACCCTCCTGTGGAACTTGCCATAGGCCATGTCTGCTGTCCCTGCAGCCAGCCTGACAGCTTTTCTAGTGGCTTGTGTTTTCCATGGGCACTGTGTGCAAGGAAGTAATCAGATAAAGCTGAAACCATGTTTGGGATCCAACTAACTTTGTGTCATTCAGTCCAGGTTGTTGAAATAGAATTAGTCCTTTTACTTTCAAGGCTGGTTGTGTTTGGTTCCTAGTTGTCTTGGGGGTGACTTTAAGGTGTGTACCCTCTATTGCTGCTCTATGCCCAGAAATTAACTTTGTGCCTTTCTGTGCCTTTAAATTGAGCCTGAGAGGGGGGAGAGGAAAAAACCGAGCAAACTTTTCAAAGCGGTTGTTCAAGGACACACGTACACACACCTCTGCTGCGGTAGCAAGAGCAGAGGAAGCACCCTTCTTGCTCTTCAGCCAGCTTTCGGCTCCTTTTCTCCTGAGGAAGATGGAGAGTTGAACTTTGTTTTCCTGGGACTTTGGTTTTTCCCTTCTTCTCTTCTGGACTGTTTCAACATCAGAACACATTGGGAGAATTTCCCACCAAGGCCCTGGAGGTGGGCCCACAACCCAGCTCCAAGGAGGAGGAGAGAGATTACATCTACAGAAGGACTCTGAGATTTTCCCAGGTTTTTCTCCACAGCGAGAGGTTTTATTATTTAGCATTATTATCCTTTTCCTGTGTGTTTGTTAAATAAATAGTTTTTATCTCTTTCACTTTCCTCCGAGGAAAAATTCTTTTTTTTCCTGAACCTGGTGGGGTTGTAACCTGCCTTCTATCAGAGGATATTTTCCTCCAAATTTGTCCAAACCAGCATACTAGTGAGCTTTATATTACTGGTAATTTTTTTCTGTTAGAAAATGCAAAGGTTTTCTTTAAAATAAATGATAATTAGAAAAACCAGTGGAAGATAGAATTATATTTATATGCATATTTTTAGATATATGTGTTTATATCCTCTGAAGTTCAGTTTGGAAAAGACAGAAATTTAGTTGGGTTTATTTTTCACATAAGCTTTTCTTGAGTCCATTTATTCTGACAGTATTTTTTTATAATGTGCTAAGAAAAAAATTGTGTGGCAGTGACTGAGTTATAGGAGGATCTGTTCAGTGACAGACCCCATTCTTATTACTCTCTGTCTCTGCTGATTTAAAGTTCCAGATTGCAAGTACCAAGAGGCAAAGGCTGCTGTGAAGAGGTGGCAGCTCTGCCCTGTAGGAATAGCCCAGAAAGGAGCTGGGAAGGACTATGGGCGCAGGGGAATCCCCATGTATAAAACACAGAATGGAGCCCATGCCCTTGCACCCACTGCTTTTAATGATCTTGGTACTTTAATTAACCCTGTTAGCTTCCATATGAAGGAAGTTTTAGTCTATTTTGTGAACTGGTCAACTGTATTACATAAACCCAGAGTGGGCGTGCCAGAAGCTGGAGAGGGAGCCAGCAGCTCCAAGATGGGGGTGGCTGCCAAGCACTGTCCTGTGCAAGCACTGCCACTGAGCCTGCAAGCTTGGAACAACTCTGTTTCCATGTGGTGTCCCCTCCAAGCTCTTCCAAAGTCTTTGTTACCAGATAGAAAGATGAAGACTTGGTCCAAAACAAATTGGGGCTCCAAGTGCTCATTAACCCTGGAAATGCTGCGCAAAGTGAGAATCCTACAGCAACTGGCTTAAGGGATGAGATCCCAAATCCAAGGGGCCTAAAAAAACTAAATTTGAGTTCAGAGCCACTTCTGTGAGAACATCCCATGAGACAGAGTATGACCCGGGAACTGGTTACAGATTACCTGGGAAGAAAGAGACTTCTTGTAGCTTTCACTGACATGTTTCAATTCACTATTGAAGGATAATTTAACGAAATAAGGTCATTATATTAGCTACTACTGTGGGAGGAGCTCCATATATATCTATATGAGACATCTCTTTCTCTTTCCTTGATGTGTATTACCCAAGTGGAAGCTGCAATTTTGCCTTCCAACACATCATTCACAACCCCCCAGGATGAGCTGACAAGCCAGGATGTCACTGAGCACTGGGCAAGGCACAGAACCAGACATGTTACATGCTGACTACTGCCTTGCATTTCCAGAATTGTCCAGACTTCCTAAATTCCTGGAATCCTGTGTGCTATGCTCACCAATGGGGTTTCATGCCAAGGAGAGCTCAGAGTGCTAGACTTCTGCCCAAAGAGACCAGGAACAGGGGGTCACAAGGAGCCTGGGGGGAGAAGAAAAGCGACAGTGGATGTTGGAAATATAAGAGATACCAAAGGCATAATGAGGAAACATGAGAGAGTAACAAAGACAAGCAATTCCCACTCAGCATCATGAGACTTGACAGGATTCAGATCCTCAAAAGCCTAACAGTGATATTTCTAGGCGCTCATTATAATGGTAAAATTTAAAAAAACCCTCCAACGAATGCAGCGATATCAAACTCAATTCCACTTGTACATTTTTTAGGATTTTGAAATCTTTCAAATCTGAAAATAGCAATTCCCTACTGAAAGTTTAGAAAGCCCACCCTGCCAGGGACCATGTCTGCAAGGAATCCCTGTACAGAAGCCCTAACACATCCTGTCTCCCTACTCTTCAGTCAGGATTCTGTAAATTATGCTGGCTCACAGGGCTCCCCCCTATTTTGTGAAGCTAGGAGCCATGCCCTGGTCCTTGGAGAATCCAGGCTCCTTGCCAAAAAACAGGGGTTTGAAAACCTGGGGCCACTCAGGGCTGCTAGGCTCCCTGCCATGAAGCCAAGATCTGAGCAGAGCGCTGAAAGGTGTGGCACAGATTCTGGCAGAGTTGGGAACTCTCAAACCCTCACTTGCTCCAGGGCTAATAGAGCGCTGGTAGCCAAAAAGCCCTGGAGTCCTGGCTCGCCCATGAGCTGCACACTTGGAATGACAACTACAGCTTAGTTTCTACATTTTCAAAACAAAAATATTCTATTTGAAAGTTATACTGCTACTTTTTTTCTTTCTCTTCTGCTTTCACAGGAAATTCAGAAAATCAATTTCCATTCTATGTTCAAGTTCACTCCCATTTCTGGGAACTGGTATTTTGTGAATACAGAAAACTCCATTTTCAATCAGCTCCACTCATGATGTCTAACCAGAATACAGGAAAAACCATTACAATTAACATGTAAAAGTAATAAGGACATAATAGAATACATTCAGCAGGGAATTGCCTCCCTGACCCTGCAGCCCAACATCCCAGCAGGCTTCTTGAACAAATCGTTCATCCCCGAGGAACAAAACAACAGGAGGCCTTTCTCAATGGAAGTGCCAGACAGAGTGCAACAACAGGAGCAATGTTTTCATTGCCTTAGCACACTGGACCTTTATAAATTTTGAACTCCGTCAGAAGCAGCAATCATGGGAAAGTAACAGAAGTTAAGTGGTTTACCCTCTTCCACAAACAAGGCAGTGGTAGACCTGGAGTTAGATAGCAACAGTAATTCCTAGTCTTACTAAACAATAAAGCAAACTGTTTCTAGGCAACCATTTAATGTCTCATTATTAGGCTGAAGAGTAGCAAGTTTTGATTTTCCAGCATGAAAATTCCCCTGGAATTCCTCCAGAGTCCTCTCATGAACAGATGATCTCAACTTTAATCTTACTTTGTAATTATCCAAGGGTAACATTTCAACATGGACTCCTTAAACACATGTAATTTCTAGAGCAAGTAATACTCAAACTAATTCATTTCTCCTTTGATCCACAAAATGAGAGCATTGAGAAGCAACCAGCAATAAGGGGATGTTGAGGGTACACTGAGGAGATAGAAACTACAAAGGTCAGAGTAATGTAATGGTTTAGTCCCACACTGTCAAGATCAAGGATCTTCAGTCTCTGCATTTTTTTTAAGAAGCTGGCATGTCTTTATGCTGACCTTTAAATTGCTCATGGAGGAGTTATATCTGACATATATCTGCATTCTTGAGATGAACTGGCACCAAAAATTTATAGCTTTTTTCCTAGCAACCTGAATGTGACAACCTTTTCCAGACAGACTCAAGATACAGTTTCATCAATGGTAGTCTGCAAGCCAAAAAAAAAAAAAAACAAAAACAAAAAAAAAAAACAAAAACAAAAACCAAAAAACACCAAACCCAAACTTCAAGCTAAATAGATTCTTTTCCACTCACTTGGAATTACCCTATAGCCCAATAATTCCAGAGTTTTGTCTTAAAACTTCTCTTTTAACTTTGTGACGTATGGGGAGGGAAACCCTGAGGGATTCTTGCTTCTGGTAACAAGTACTCAGAACACAGCAAAAGTCTCCCTCTGAGGACAGGGAGGGAGTCTGCCTTGGGCAGTATGTTCCAAGCCAAGACTAAGGTGTTCCAAGTGCGAACAAAAATATATTTCAGATCCAAAGACAGAGAGCTTGATCATTGTGGATCTTTGGCATGAACACAGACCATGAAAGTAAACCTTTATAATACTTCTGAACTGACTTTTAAGGAGATACCTGAACTGTTATTTCCATGTTCTTTCTAATGCTGACAGCAAAAGGTGGTTGTGAGGGGAAAGAAACCACCTCCTCTCTCCAACAAACTCCTGCTCTAAATGAAGCCAAAGGCAGCAGAGAGGGATAGAGCCAGGCCAGAGAGGGAGGAGAATTTGCAAGAAACCCAGAAAGAGCCAGGGAACCACTGAAACATTCCACTCTAGGATAAAAAGGAAAAGAGGGTTGGCTGGGGAAACAGGTCCAACATATCTCATCTGGTAAAGCATCAGAGGCTTAAATGCTTGGGGCTGAAGATTCCAGACCAGATAGCAAATGGAAGGAAAATGTTTATTGTAAGAACAGGGAGAGGCAAGTTCCCACTTCCCCTGATGACCAATTGTTCCCCTCTCTGATAGCTCTTGCCTTGGTTCCCAAAAGATACATTGGTTTTTAAGCTACTTTGTCCATTGTTCTGACAGCAGCCAGTTTTGCTCATGCTACTAAAGCCTCCCAATGGCCAGAACATCCCATGCTCAGACATGGTCATGACAAGGTTTTAAACAACTTGTACAACTACGATTAGAATATAATTTAGGAAGTTAGATGGTAAACATTCTGTGCATTCTGAACACCTGCTCCTCTTCCTTCCCTCACTGATAGTTCAGCTGCCTTTTTGTTGCTCAAATGCAGTGAGCTGGATTGGTAACGCTTTGAAAGTTACAAGCTTTCCAAATTACATTCCCAAGTTTCCCATAAGCTATGACCAAAGTCTGCATTTCAAACGCAAATCACTGTTTACAAGCTTCTATCTTTTCCTGTCCCTTCAGACTTCCCTCACTCAAAATCCCTGTTTGGAGTTTCCTAATTTCAGTGTATTCACATGAAAAGAGCATTACTCTGAATGAAGTTCAGAGTGCTTGTAAAGTGATGGGATTTATATATTTCTCAATACATCATTTACAATTATAGTCTCTACTTAATTATGAACAGAATAGTTATGACTAGCATTAAAAATCATTCCAAACCAGCGCAAATTCAATGGAAGTTCCATTGATTCTTACTACACTATTTGTGCTGCTATTTCACTTCCTTAAAAAAACAGAGCAGGGGGAAAAGTCCACAGCTTCCCTCCATTAGAAGGAGGTTAAAGTAAATAGTAGGGCATTATCTGCTCAGAATGTAACACACCCATGATGAGAAGTAGCAGCTTTAAAGCACCATCTTAGCTAACTGATTAACTTGCCATTTTAGCTATTACAAACTGTAACAACAAAACAGGCAAAATTAGTGACTTGCAAACAACATTTACTTACTCATGTACTGATTGCTCTGGCAGTTCAGAATAATAAATTTTAACTGTAGTACTAAATCACAAGAAATAGCATTATTCATAAGCATAAATATCCAGAATTTTGTTCAAAGAGTATCTGACATAATTTCACAGTATTATCATTTTAAGTTACCACTTTGTAAAACCCTAGGTTTTTATTATTTACAGTATATCCTCTCAATCACAGTCTCAAAAATAGTCCTGTAATGAAATAACCACAGAATTTTGTGTTAGACAGATAAGGGTACACATGGAAAAAAAGAAATCACAAGACTATTATTATACAGGCAATACAGTTTTATTCTGTTCTTTCACCAATTGTAGCAAAAACATTTAACAACTGAATGAATAATCAAGGGAACTTAATTGTCAACAGGAATTTCAGAATTATGTTCTAAATTTTAGACCAGGAAGGCTTGACAGGGAGAAAACAAACCATATACACACTTGTAATAATAGTCTCTATTATGAAGATTTAATGCCTTCTTTAAAAGCACTGAGATTATTGAGGCACCTTACTGCAGGTTATGGATCATCTCTTCTTTGGCAATGAGATGTGTGGTTTTGTTAACTAGGGCCATGAGGGAGTTGAGCTTGTGAGACCAGTCATTGAGTATATTGTTTGGGTCCTTAGGCCTCTGGAAATTGATAATTCCTGCCAGCCTGTCTACTTTAGCAAAGATGGTCTTATTAACTACTAGGTTAGACAAGAACTCCTCCGATTCCTGTAAAGACAAACAGCACTAAGTCAAGAAAATAGCATTTTTACCTACAAAAGAATCAGAATTCCTCCCAGACAGCATGAAAGCACCAAGAATAAGATTTTCTTTATACACAAGTACAGCTGTAACAATCTTGTACTTTAAAAAATGCACGGCATTTTAATATTACACGTGCTGGCAATGCAAGGTGCTAGCACAAACTATTAAAAAAAAAAAACCTTTTTGTTTTCAATCGACCTATATCTGATTATCTTTCATGAAATTAAAAGTTTAATATACTACCCCAATAGACTTTTACACTTTGGAGTACTTGGCTACACAGATACCAGAGCAAGTCATGTAGTAAGCAAGGCTTAGGAAAATCCCAGTGAACTAATTACTGGCCACTGTCAAAAAAGGGTTATTTCTGAGTTTGTGGGAAAAGCAGATTTCATGAAAAGGCAGAAGGGTAAAGCTCTTCATTTGCACTCAAAACACCAGAATGTGTCATTCTACTTGGAAAGCTCTTGAAAAAACAAAGGAGGGTGACAGGAAGACCCCCTCCACCCCATGTTCCCAAAGTACCACCACCTATGAACAGGGACATTTACAGGTGAAGGACCCTCTCTTCAGATGATTTTCATCCCTCATTGACAAGAACTTTTTAACACTGAAACACCAGAGAAGCTCCAGCATTTACACAAGGCCTTGAACATAAATTAACTTCTAAGAGCAGCTTTTGCCTTACGGGTATGTGCATCATGAAACTGAGTTTACTGTTTAAAGAATGGTTTTGTAACTCCCATAAAGGCAGAAAATTAAAACCAGAACATTACTCTGCTGAATACTCACATCTCTGCCACACACACAGAGACACAGACCCCTCCCTTATGAAAGAAGGATAAGCAAAGCAAAACTTACATCAACTGACAGATCCAGGAGCTGTGCCATTCTCTTCATTGTAATTCTGGTATAATATTTAGCCATTATTCTAATATTCTGGAATAAAAGTGTTCAGAGTAGAGGGTTATGTGCAAAAAATAATTGAAGCAGGCTGCAAAAATATAAAAGTCCATGTTACAAGTAGATTAGGAACTGTAGTGCTCTAATGACAGTCCGGCACGGGGGACAGGAGGGGTTGTGAACAAACAGCTCTTTTGCTGGTAGAAGGTATAAAAGTCTCTACATGACAAATTATTAAAAAAAGAAATCAACCAATTATGCATTTAATACAAAGCAAGACCTTCCGATTTATGCTTTATTGAAATGTGAATGCTCAATCTCATTTGAGTGCAATATGCTCTTTTTGGTGGCAAGTATGCCAAATATATATATATAAAATAGAGATATACAAGCAAGTAAAATCTTGAAAAACAACACAACAGAAAAGACACCTTATCTGCTGCTTTATTAGCTACTTTTTTGTCTTCTTTGTGATTAAAATACAGCAAGCAAAAAGTGTTTTTAGCTGAGGCACTGAGTACACAGCTACTGCCTACAGACACTGATACTTACATGTTCCACAACTCTGTTCTTTAAATCTTTCCATCTCTTTTCACCTTCCTCTGTACAGCCAAAAACATCTGTTGCAGGACTGTCAAGGGATCCTTCTCTCAACTCCTTCCCATATTCTTCAACTAGGGTACTCCACCTCATCAGCTCCATGGTGGTAAACAGTTTTAGGAGGTCTCTAAATGATTTAGTACAGTTGAATTACAATCCTGTATTAATAAGGCCTAGTCTATACTTCAAATAGATCTAAGGCATAATTTTAAATGTTTTATTCTTATTACCATAAATAATGGGGGCAGCTCAAGTCAGACTGTTCTTCTAACAAAGATCTTTCTCTTACAAGAGACATTTATTTTCACACAGAACAATCATGACATTTTTGCAGTATTCTTAATGCAGCATTAAATTCAGAGTTGCTCACAGCAGACTCAGCATAAAGAGATTTCACTTGCACTGTCAGAGAGAGACACTTCTTAATCTAAGAATTGGTTACTAGAAAGGATACTTACTTATACTTGGGGATTTCTTCTAGCTTTTTGTCACTACTAATTCTGTGCACCAAATCAGATTGTTCATTGTCATAAGGTGAAAGAATAACATAAAGAACAACGCTCTTCAGTGCCTGTTTAAGAGGAAAGAGTGTGGGTTTTTTCCACAAACAGAAGAATTGCCAACACTGATTACAAAACTTAGAGTTTAATAAGCAAAAGATTTAATCTCAGTGTATTAAGAAATTAAGGTGAAACTGATGTCATCTTGCAGAGGTGAACTGTGGTACATTTAAATTGACACAGGTTAACCAAAATTCTAGTATTTCAAATAAATACATGAAGAAAAAAATCTTTTCAAACGTGAAATACATCTGTACTGCACACAGAACAGCACCACTGAGACCACACTTGCACACTGTTTGCAATCTCTACACTTGCATGAAACAGTTGAGACCTTCTCAATTTCAAAGATAATATAATAAAGATATTGGTTATAAACATTCTTTTGAAATCAACTTTATCATATCTGTTTTCAACTAACCAATTTGTTAATATAACCATTTAAATAAAAACAGACTGATGAGCTATTTCATCCACTGTACACCGATGTGGTAAGATATGGGTATTTGTCACATGGAAATGCAGACATTTTTATGTACGGTTTTTTTACCTGTTGCCACTTTTCACTTTCAGCCTGGATACAGGGAGTGTCATAAATGGCTCTGTAGTGCTTACAGATGGAGAGGTAGGAGCCTTCATGTTGATCCAGCTGGATCATTAAGTTGTAGTACTTCAACTTTAGTTTCTGAAACAGTATCAAAAAGTCAAATTAACACAGCTCCATGACCGGTAAATGAAATTCAACTGAACCCCAGAAAACAGAGAGATTTAAATAAATACACTTGGACCCGAAGAGAAGTAAGTCAGATTAAAATTTGTGTGGAGGGAGGGAGAAAGAGTGAGAAATCCTCCAAGGACTTACTTCTGTGTTTTCTTCTTGAAAAAATTTTGTATTTATTTTTTTGCTGATAATTTGAGTCCGAATATAGTCTTTTACAGCTAGACAGAGTCTCATCTGCTCCAAGATAAATTCTACACGTTCTTTCTTTTCCATTGAACCATAGGTTTCCACCTGAAATGAAAATGTAACTACTTAATGTTGTCAAAGTCAAATCAAGTGAAGGCTTAACTGTGCCAGAAGAGTGGGAGGTTGTCTGGAGGCGGAACACACCAAAACAAAACAACAGAAAAAAAGCTATTACAGAGCAAGTGAAAATAGAATAAAGGTTATTCCATTTTAATTATCACCTCCACTTACACCAAAGAATCCACCAACACTAAACTCAATGAACTAGGTAGAGAATTGAAATCCACTTTCCAAGTGGAAAATATTCTGTGTAACCCAATCATGACATTAACAAAAGCAGTTAAAGCTGAACTGCACTTTCACTAATAACAATTCATCTCATTCCAGGCATTTCTGCAAACATACCTGATTCAGTTTCTAAACAATCTCAGAACAGTCAGAATTAATTGCTATTGCTGATGCACTTCTAAGTTCCAAGGCGTTACCTGCAACTCTTGCAGAATCGAGGCAGCCTCTTTCACCTCCCCGTTCTGTTCCTTTATTGTTGCAAGTGTCTTTGTCAGGCGAGCACGCTCAATTTCCACATATATCTGAGGGCAGAAGGAAGAGTTTAAACACTAATTTTTTAAAGAGGAGTGCTAACTCTGAGACTGCAAGCCTCCTGGGAAATACACTTGATGCTGTCATCATACAACCACTTAATTTGTTGTGTATCCATCCACTACACTGGCACTATCCACAATATACACTGATGAAATACAGTGGATAATTGACACACCAAACTTTTTTGGACCAAATTAATCTAAAAATGACCTATGATTCTTCAAGCAAACACAAAGGGATATGCACTGTGAATAAAGTATTAAATATTTTGTCTACTAGAATATATTGAAACAGATAGAAGTTACATTTTATGGTTAATGTGTACTAAGTACTCCCCTTTAAATTATTTCACTTACTCCTAACCAGCCATTAATCAACAAGACTTAATTACTAACAATTTAGACTAACAGACAGAAGTCATAACATTGACACAAATTTGCCTTAATTCAGAATTCTTTATTTTCTTAAAGCAAAAGGAACACAATATAAGTAACTCACTTGGTATAATGCTTTGGTATCACCTTCTGATTACCATAACTATATGTAACACCTTGCTAAGTGCAGGAGAAATTAAACTAAACCTGCCCATTTCTCTACCAAATTCAAATACATGACATACGAAAAAGTGAAAAGTAAATGGTATTTTAGAATTTTGAAATGTATTACTAACTATATTAATAATACATCTAGATAACTACATTATAGGAACATGGACCAGTGTTTCAGCATATGATTTAAATATGGAAAATATCTGAAGTCTTTTAGACAGAAATAAACTACTTGGCTTCCCAGGTTAATTTAAAAATTACTTCTGCTCTTACTTGCACAGGATTAAAAAAATAATGCTAAGAAACCACGCTTTTAAAGAAGGTGAACATTTTTATTCTACCTTTTAGACATTGAGTCTTAAAACAAAATCTTACTTTTCCTTCTGTGACCATACGCAACGTGTCGATTAAGCGCAGTTTGACTGGTAAGTCTGTGATTTCTTCAACATAAGTGCAGCACTGCTGGACCATTTTAGCAACTGCCTAGTATGAAAACAGAGAGGAAAGACATACTATTGTTTTAGACTTCCCTAATGAATTCAAGCTATAACACTCAGAGGTAAGTAAAAAATAGTTTCACATCACACTAAAGAGACTCATTTCAGCAAAAAGCACACAGAGTCTATCTCCTCACTTTGATTCATGAAGATGTGTACAATGATGCTATTGACTGATGCTACAAGGCAAATGGGATGCTGTTCTGTCATTTTTTTCATCTCAGTTTTTCCAATAGTGAAAATAATCCATGCCATGCAGTTCTATCCTGAAAAGCAATTCCTCTTCTGCCAAATCCACAAGACTCACATGGACTGGCAGAACTTCTCTGCTTGCCCTAAGACCCGCATGGCTGAAGAGATGTGTATCTTCTCTTAACTCTGTGCACTACCCCCTCTCCTTACAACACCTGTAGATTCCTCAGGAAGGGAAGGAAGAGGGATGTTTCCTTCAGTGACAAGCACAGGTACTGGAATGTGCGCTTCTGGTAACAATGCTGACAAAGCTGGTAAAATTATTATTAAAATACCTACTTCTAAAAAAAACCCAGAATTAAAACTTCTAGAAATGTCTTCCTCAAAAAGTTCCTCAAAATTCAGCTGGAATGATTCAAGCCTTCAGCTACAGTCTGTGCAAGTCAGAGAACTAAACTGTACTCTTACACACACTAGTGATGATTCCGCACACTAAACAATAGGTAACCCTTTCCTTCCTAAACCAATGATGCCATTAAAATTACCTGTTGCTGACTTCTATTTAAGTCAAACTGAACACGCAGAGCGCAACAAACTTCACACTTTCTAAAATGCAAGTGCTTTATACCAAAGTATGCCAGTTTCAAAAGCAAGCATGCAAAGCCGACATTTCATATGAGCACAAAAAATTGCAGTAACTCTGTTTAATGCACATCTGAACATGAAGAATATGTCTACAATACACCCTGCAGAAGAGTGTAAAGATGAACCACCATCTTTACACAGAAAGTCCCTACACATCTGGGGGAACCAGGTATGTAATACAGCTCCAGAATACAGTTTTATATTTTGTTTCGAAGGATTAAATTCACCTGTTTTAACTGACTTCTTCTCTTTGATAGAAGAATAATATTTTCATTAAGAGCATCCCAGTCTTTAGCTTCGTAACACATTTTCACTACGGCAACTAAGATTCGGGATGTGGAGACCATGTCAGAAGCCTGTAACAAACCAAGAGCATGTTAGAGACAGGATAAACTGATGCTCCAAGGATACTGCAAGTCCCTTCATGACTTTAACACAGTGGAACATGAGGTGTGTAGCACATCCCAGCACCACCATACACTACTCACCGTCCGTGTTTGTTTTTCCAGGGAGAGAAGGTTTTCAATGACTTCTTGCAATCTTCCTTCCTAATAAGACGGGCAAACAAATATCTCCATGAGTCAAGAACATAACTCAGTTTAAACTGAGAGTAGCTCAAATTCTCACATAAATAAAAACACAGACCAGCCCGTACACTCGTTTTAATTTTTTTTCCTTAAAAAAAAGTATGCATAGCACTAACTTTAAAGACATGGTTCTACACAGAGATAGAACTGGAGAGGTACTAGTGGCATTTTTGCACAACACATGCTCCAAGTTGTCTGCCTTGGGAGAGAAACCTGGCAAGTTTCAGACAGGTTTGGTGAGCTCACATTCACTGAGCTGCGTGGAAGACTCATTTCTTCTCTGGCCAAAACAGAGCTTTCAGTGAGATTAGATATGCAATTAAACACCTTGGCCAAAAAAATTGTTCACCTATTACTTCCACCCATATTCATATCTTAATTACAGTGTATTATACAAAGTATAAACTACAACCTTTACAGGCTAAGCATGGAATTATAATAGTCCTGGTTTTAGAGGGGTTTTGAGAACTGTATTTGCCTTCGTTTAGAGGAGTGTAAGATACCACAATGTACTTTTAGTCCTAAGTTGCAATTCCTAGCAAATATCTTGTTAAAAAAAAAAAGTTAATAGGGGTGAATTTGAAACAGCCCATGGCAGTGGTAGGGCTGCAAAAGATGGTTAGAAACTAGAAACAAAAAACGGGTAGAAAATGAGTAACAAACCACAGAAAATGAAATTTGTTTCTAAAACATCCCAGCTGAAATATTGTAGACTACATACAATGGTTTATCAAGGATGTGCTCTTACTGCCACAGAATTTATGTTTTGCAGAATGAAACATGGCCATGGTGTCCATTCCTCTGCAGAGCTGTGCCTGTAGGACAAAATCCTTGTGCCTGCTCTCCGTTCAATAACCTTAAGATAATGTAAGATGCAATTTATTTATCTTAAGGCTACTGCCTTCAGAACTGTACAACGTGTGTCTTGAAACACATGGATCAAGCAGAGCATTTGCAGCATGTGAAGAGTCAGATGCCATCCTACTGGGACAACAAATGACAGCAACAACAGGGAAGCTGTGGCTGCCCCATCGCTGGAAGTGTTCAAAGCCAATTTGTATGGTTTTGGAGCAACCTGGTCTAGTAGAAGGTGTCGCTGCCTGTGGCAGGGGGTGGAATGAAATGAGCTTAAGGCCTCTTCCAACCCAAACCATTCTGTGATTCCATGGTTCTGTCTTTTCTGAGATCTGAGGGGCACAAGAATCTCTACGCCACAGAAGAACTTTTTTATGAAACACCGTATGCTCAATCACTATGACCCCACGTGCAACACATCCTGCGGTCACGCAGGGTGTGTACACAGACGTTGTTTACTGAGCCGAAGGAGGCAGAGACAGCCCTAGCGCCTCTCCTGGCTCTGTTCCTCCATTCCAGCTCCTTGGGGCTCGCATGTAACCGAGTTAAAGCGCTGCCTGTCCAACGTGCCCCGGGACCTGTTACACGAAGGTAGCTCCGGCGTACAGAGCCCCGGGATGAACAAGCAACTCCGCGTATGCCCGCGAGCAGGGGCTGCGGGGAAGAGCCACGGCCCTTGTGATGGACTGGGGCCCGCTGGTTCCCTCACCCGCGAGGCTGCGCCCCGAAACCGCGTCCCGTCTCAAAATCACAGAACACACTGAGCTGGAATGAACCCACAAGGATCATCGAGTGCATCTCTTCGCCTTGGTTCTGCACAGAACCTCCCTAAGAATCCATGTGCCTGAGAGCGTTGTCTAAACATTCCTTGAGCTCTGGCAGGGTTGGGGCCGTGATCACTACCCTGGAGAGCAGTTTCAGGGCTCAGGCACCCTCTGCTTGGCCACCAACCTCCCTCCTTCCCACCCTCCCACACAGTCCTGAAACGGCGGAGCCGCCCCACTCCTTCCCTTCCCCAGCACGGCACGGAGAACCCGCAACCAGACCCCTCAACACCGCATCGTGGGGTAGGATGCGGCCGCGGGTCGCTCCGCGCCACCTCCACGCGCGGCCTAGCGCGCCATGACTCAGCCCGTCCACCCCGCCAGGCTTCTCTCCCGCCTCACCTGCGCCAGCCGCTCGCATTCGGGCAGCCGCTGGTCCACAGTCGCGCTGTAATCCACCTCCATTTTGACGATGCGGCCATCGGCCCGCTCCGCGCCGCCCTCCGCCATGTCCGCCCGCTCCGCTGCCTCAGCGCTCACCGGAACCGGCCGGGCCCGCGCGCAGGCGCGCCGGGTGCAGCCCCGCCGAAGGGCCCCGCGCCGCGGCAAGCAGGCACTGCTGTGGCCATCCCCGGCCGCCTCAGGACCCCCGGCGGGGGAGGTGCCGCCTCTGAGGGGACCCGCCCCGCCCACGGCACTTGGGAGAGGACCGGGTGTGTCACTGCCTCGCTGTGCGGATCTGCCCCTCAATCCGCCCCTTGGAGGGGACCTGGACTGCGATCTGCCCCTCTGAATGGCTCTGCCCCTTAATCCACACTTCTGAGATCCAGTCTGGCCGGGGGATTCCTCGGCACCCAGGAAGGGCAGCTGTGAGTTGATGCCAGATGTCGCGGTGACATCTCCCGGTGACATCTCCCAGTGACATCTCCCGGAGTGCAGACACGACCCCCATTCTGCCCTGTGGCCTCAGCACGGCCACGGGGCTCGGGACAGTTGCCACAGCCACGGTGTTGCTCGTAGCTTGGGGGTGGTGAGGCAGGAAGACGGTGGTTTTGTGCTGTTCTCCCACATTTGGGGACAGCCTGGCCGTGTTGACACGTCAGGTGTGGCTGCAGTGGAGCACTCTGGGTTCTGTAGCTGCTGATTTCACCTTGGTGGTTTCACTGTATCTCATTACAGCCTTACGTCGTTTAATCACCTGGCATTGCTGGAGAGGTGGAGGAAAGGTAGGACACGCTTTGACTTTTAAGTGCACAAGAATCCTGATCTAGACAGTGTTGCACCATCAATGTGTTTGAAAAGTTGTGAGATGTTGGTGCAACGCCTGTGTGTGCAGGTTGCTATCATCTCCCAACACAATTTCATATGCTACAGAAGTTTCATTCACTGGGTAAATCCAGAAAATCTCCCTCGTGTTTGCAAGCAAACAACTCAAATACTGAACAGGGAATGTTCAAATACTCAAAAACTGAATCAGAATCACAGAGTGGCTTGGGTTGTAAGGGACTTTAAAGATCACCTAGTTCCAACCACCTGCCATGGGAATCTTTGGATGTTATTCAAGATTTCCAGAAAGAAGAAGTTACCATGAAATTACATTTTGTGTTGTGTTACTTTCAGACTATACTGTACACAGACCAACATGTTAATGCGGCAAAGGGGTATTTGAGGTAACTGGTTTAAATATTTTTTTTTTACAGAATTAAGACTGAGTTCCTACATCTGCTGCACTGGTGTAAATTCAGAGTAGTTCAGTTAAGTGAATTCAGAGCTCCAATACTGCATTTTGCAACTGTGTCTGATACATACCTTCCAATTAGCACAGCACAGACAGGCTTTGAATCACTTTCTGTTTGAACACAAACTTGATTTAAAAAGTCTGCTAACAGAATTTATCCATTATCCTTAATCATTTTTACTTAATTTCAATTGACTTAAGTACTTAAAATACATGCATGTATCACACAGAGCGTGTCAGTTGTTCTTCCCTAACTCTGGCCATTTGCAAATTTTTACAGAGTTTTTATTTTTACAATCTCATTCTTTTAGCTCATGGTAATATTAGTATATTTTCACAGGTGATGGATTGGGAGTGATGGCTTCCAGAGAAGTTAAAAGTCACATGCTAATCTAATTGAACATAGTCCCATACACAGTAATTTGGTTCAGACAAAAGAGTGAAAGAGGAAGAAAATAACTGCCTTCTGCAACTGTTGTTTTCCTTTAACTGCATGCATGCGCTGGGAAATGAGGCAGCTGTTGCCTCCAATATAGAATCCCTGAGCGGCTGAAAAAGAAACTAAATTCTTATTCAAAAGTCCTTAGTGAAACACCCAAAGAAATGGCTTGGCTCTTGCTGTCTCTTACTCTGAAGTGACACTTTGCTGACACGAGTCCATCTGGAGTTCATACTCAGCATAATTTAACATACCGGCTTTTTTCCTCTGGGTCAGAAATGAAAAATGAGTGAAAAATGTCTCATTTTCACAACAGAGCATAGAGAGCATGTTGCAGAGGTAAGAGTAAAAATTTCTGCCAATTCATGGAAATCAAAGACCCAAAATTGAGGCAGGCATGCTTGGCAGGCACTGCCTGGCTCGTGGGAGCTGCAAGTTTTCTGTGTCAGCATGTCCCCTGGGAAGCATTTGGGAGGTGTGCTTTGGAAAGAGTCTGGGCACTCACAGTGGGGAGTTGTAAGGGATATCCTTGGGGTCACTGCTTTTCCCCAAGAGTATGTGCAACCAGCACAAGACAGAGCTATGGTATGGGGTGACTGGATAATCTTTTGCTGCAGGTACAGGAAGTAGTCTTGGTTTCCATTTTAAGCAGGTTCTGTATTTGACACACTGCTTTCTGCAGATCTGCTTTGTTAATGTACACAGAGCTATAAGGTTTACTTTATGTTGAAAGCATGCGATAGGTGATAAACTAGTTTAAGTCTTCTGGTTTTATTGAAATCAGTGTCCTTGCCTATAGTTGGGTAGCATCAAGGCCCCAAGCCAAGAAGTTCAGGTTCTTTTACACTGGTTTTCAGCAGAAACCAGAAATACTGTTCCCCGTGGATGAAACCACTAGGAAATCACTTAAAGCCGAAGGATGTTTTAGATCTGAATTTGGATTGTCTCTCATCTGTGGGTAATACCACAGAATCACAGAATCCTTAAGGTTGCAAAGACTTTCAAGATCAAGTCCAACTGTCAGCCCAGCACCACCACCACCATGTTCACCACTAAACCAAGTCCCTAGGTGCTACATCCAAACATTTCTTGACCACTTCTGGGGATGGTGACTCCCTTGACAGCCTGTTCCAATGCTTCACAACCCTGTGAAGAAATTTTTTCCAATATCCAATCTATACCTCCCCTGGCACTGCTTGAGGCCATTTCCTCTCATCACTTGTTCCCTGGGAGCAGAGCCCGACACCGCCCTCCCCCCTCCCTCCCCCCCGCCCCCTCCTGTCAGGGAGTTATGGAGAGCCAAAAGGTCCCCCCGAGCCTCCTTTTCTCCAGGCTCCAGCTCCCTCAGCCACCCCTGGTGCTCCAGACTCTTCCCCAGCTCTGTTGCCTTCTCTAGACACACTCCAGCATCTCAATGTCCTTCCAGCAGTGAGATATCACAAGGTATTGCCTTGGTTTTGCTATTTTGCTTGGAATTCCAGGAACATACAGTACCAACATTATGAATTACAGCCACAGTTTTCATATTTATACATGGCTGTGTCAGATTTGAGACAGAAGTCTCATTAAACACATTGTTCATACCTCAGTTGAAAATCCAGACTGTTAATAGAGCTCCCAGATTTTTTATTTCTTTGTGTAGGTGTTTGCACTTCCCTGGGAAGGCAGGGACGTGAAATATTGTGCCATTATTGCAAGGGGCTGGCAAACGGACCTTGGTGGCTCCAGGAGATGGCACTGTGTCCTCTGGGCTAAGAATTATACTCACAGCTCTGAAATGTACATCCAGAACCAATGAAATTCTGAGGGGCTTTTGCTCTTTCTTGTTATGAAACACACATTTTATTGTAGACCTAAATTCCTCTTTAACTGTCCCAAATACGGTATTTCATCGCTTTTATTTTTTTGCAAATAAGGGGTATGTAAGTGCAGATGTATATTTTACCAGTATCTTTGCAGTGCCTTGTTTGTGCTCTTACAGAGCTTCTCTGCAATCCAGTGAATGTTTTATAGGCACTGGGAGCACAGGAGAAACAGCAGGATGAGCATTTTAAGCATGAAATGCTGAGGGTTCCCAAGTAGTTTCAGAATTGGGTTCCTGTGCATTTCAAGTTGTAACTTAATGATGGGGAAATTTCTCTGAAAAACGCAACCCCAAGCATATTAAAAATCGATTTCGCTAACAAATTGCTCACTAAAGGAGGGGGGGAGACTTCCTAAAACGCTTCTGGCTTTATAGTTCAACTAGGAAGGAGGCGTTTTCTCACTGAACTTTCTGCGTGCCATTTGAAAGTAAAAAAACGATATGAAAAAAGCGGTTTATTTGTGCTGAAAAATGTGATGGCTGATAGGTGAGGGCTGACCAGAAGGGAAATGGGTGAGGCCTCCACATCCTGTGTATGTCCGCACCGAGCGCACGTTTTTTCCTTTCCTTTTGTACCGGGAGGTGGGTGCGAGCCCCAGGCTCACCGGCTCGCTTCTCCTGCACCGGGGTGTAAATGCTCTGCAAGGTGCCTTGTCACACGTAGGGCAATAAACTTCAAAACCCGAGAAGTCTTCATGGCAGAATTAACTGAAATCGCGAATCCTTGGGGCTCAGCGCTGCCGGTGTCCCCTTGCCGGGAGGCGCCGGCGGGCGCTGCCCGGAGCCCCGCGGCCCGGCCCCGCTGAGCCCGCCCGAGCGGTGGCGGCCGCTGCCCCCCCGCCGGCCCCCTCCCTCCTTCCTGCCGCCCCGCTGATGTCAGCCGAGCCCCGCCGGGGCCGCCGCCGCTGCAGCCGCTCCGCGCCCGCCCGTGAGCACCCGCGGCTGCGCCGGGGAACCCGCGGCCGCCCGCCCGAGCGCCGCGCTGCCCCCCCGTTCCCGCCTCGAGCCCAGCGGGAGCCGCGGCGGCCGCAACCGCGTTGCGGCGGGGAGGTGGGAGCCGCGTTTGGCAGTCGGGGAAGGCAACGTTATAAAAAGCCTTTGTCTTGGGAATCAGCATCGCATCTCTCCTGCCGCCCGACGTGCTGCCGGCGGGGGCGAAAGCCACATTTTCGGCTCGTTTGTTCTTTTCACCGCCCCAGGCATGTCTTGACACAGCCGCGAGAGAGCCCGGCGTTTCCATGCACTTCCGACGGATGTCTTCGGCTGGGGCGAGAGCGGGGGGGGGGTTTGAGACTTTGTAGCGTATCTCGGTGCGAGCGTCTGTGAGACTCCCATGATCGCAGTGTGAAGGAGGAAGAACTGGGAGAAAGAAGCGGTTGTGGTGGTTTCTCTTCTTGCAGGGTCAGCCTTCCTGGATGGTTGCATTACTGTCTTGTGGACACATTGTCAAGCGCGCACAGAGAAAGAGGCTTGATTATTTTCCCCTGTGTTTGGTTTCCGTCGTGATCTCTGCGTAGAAATCACCACTTTTCTCCCAGTTCGCCGGTCCGCACTGAGCCGCAGGAATATGCTCATGAAGGAGTACCGGATCTGTATGCCTCTGACAGTTGAAGAGGTAAGATCCGCGCTCGTACCGGAGAGGCTGTTCATTACCGAGGCTTTTCTCTTGCAAGGCGAATTGAGGTTATATTTATTTTGGTGAATATTTTTTCTTCGTGTAAGGAACTTAGTCGGAGATGATTGGTTAGAGAGGAATGTTTTTATTGGGAAAATATAAGAATCCTGAAGGAATGAAGGTAACTTAAGTGTATCAAAAGCATTGTGTCGTCAAAATATTGATTATAAAGATTTTTCCAACCAAACTTTCAGAGGAATTTCATGCATGTTTGCAAGGGAATGCTTTGTGCTGGAATTTCTGTCTGATAAGGCGTTTGTCCAAAACCCAGATTCTAAATATATTTCACCTTTGCTTAAAATAACCTCGCAGATGAACGTGGCCTGAAACTCCAACACAGGTAGGTAAGAGAGGTGATCATTTATTAGTAAAACTTTGTTGTCATTTAAAGAAGTGATTGAAAGTCAAACAGCTCTTTGTCGGTGTTCTGAACTCTGTGTTAGGAACATTATGTTTTTATTTATCTGCAACATCCCACCTGCTCACTGTTTTAATTAAGACAGTAATACCTGCATGGAGTACACGTGCTCTGGAGTTATTGGTGCTCATGAAGTGTTTGTGGGTCCAATTAGGTGGCCAAAGGCCTGATGGCATTTGGAAAGGAGATGGTGCTTTATGGTTTAGTGTCCGGCAAGTACAGAAAAGCTCGGTGTTTTCTTATTTGGCCATTTCTGCTGCGGATTTGGCGTCGCGGAGGGAACGAGCCCACTCTGAGCGCGCGTTTTGCGCCGAGCTGCGCGCAAAGTTCCGCTGGTCCCGCGAGCGGCGGCGGGGCCGCCAGGGGGCGCCCCGCCACGGCCCCGCCGGAGGGTCCCGGCCGAGGGTCCCGGGCGGAGCGCCCCAATTCGCTCGTTAATCCGATAATTAATGTACACATTTGTTCTTTGGGTCCATCCAGGCGAGCGTTTTGCCGCACAGTTTTATTTTTTGCAATATGTGTGGAGAAGTCCTCGCGGGTATGACAGAGTAGTCGTCTCAATGGTCTTTTTGTCCATATTTTCAGATTTGGCAAATTAACAGTTCTCTAAAACTCGGGATTGGAACTGCCAAATATTTACTTCAGGCTGCTCAGGAAATTCCTTCTGCTGGGAGCAGGAGCCAAAACCACCACATACATAAAGTTAAATAGGCATAGGTTTAATACTAGTATGTTTCCATCCAAGTTATACTGTATGTTGTGATATTGGATGGCATTATTCTTTTAATATATAATTTTCTTTGTTTATTGCATTACCCTAATGTAGACAACATTTTATCCAAGCCAGTTCCTGATGCCCTTAGACTACCACACTTAGTTAATAACAGTTCATTACATCATCAGAAGGGAGCAGATCTAATTTATTTTGAAAAATTATTGTTAAACAAGATTTCCAGATGCAGAAAAGTTCAAAAATCTTCCAAAGCAGGAATGGTTGATTCATGATGAGGCAGAAGGCAATGCTGGATGTTACTTGTTCTCTAGAATGTTAACAGAATTAGTAAAGATACTAGGTTTTGTAGTTTCTCTCATGTTGAATCATCCATTATTTAATCCAAGCACTGAAGCTGAGATGCCTTAATGAGGAACCTAGAACATGTCTGATGTTTAGCATTAATTTAATTATTATCATAAAATGAATTAGGACAAAATTGTGAAATCAGCAAATACCTTATTTTTCTTACGGTATTTGCATACTAAAGAAGTCCCACACTGTATTTCTCGTAGTGGTTCGTCTTTGTGACATTTCTTACAGTCTTAGGAAGGTGGTGTTATCTTATTTTTACCCTCAGTTGCACATTAACTACCAACACTGTGTAATATTTTTTGCCATCTGTGTAGAACAAGGTGCTACATTGTGCAGTTGTCAGGAGAACATCATGAGGCAATGCTCACCCTTCAAAAGTCAAGAGCATTTTGGTTCTAAGAGGTCCAAACTGCCTTCTGCAGGGTGCAGAGTCACTCTGAAGTTCAGTGGGCTTTGAGGGAAAGGCAGTTTCCAAAGGACCTGCAATTTCCCGCAGGTCTGGGAAGCTGGGCTATGATGTGCACTGGTACTTGGGTATGTGACTCTCATGGATACCACTGGCAATTAAGCACCCAAGGATTTTTGAGGTCCTGTCTCAAGAGGTGTGGGAAAAATGCAGTTCTTATGCAACAGCATGGATTCCATTTTTGTGCTGTTTTTCTTATGTAGACTTAATAAATCCTGTTTTTTCTATTGTTCGGACGTTCTGCCTTTCAGCCTGTGCACTTTATACATATATCCAAAAGCACTTCCTTGAGCAGTTTTCTTTTTTTAGCACTGCCATCCATAGAAGTCTCACAACATGAATGAGAAAGAACTATGTTCTTAATTTGTGGTGGTGGTGGTGGCACCAGCACCAGAGTCATTTCCATATCATTCCTGTAATGATAAAAATAATCTGGCACAGGCAGCAAAATGAAGTGTTAGCTCTGTCAGCCAAGCATCTGTATTCAATCTTCTGTAGTCAGATTTTGTGTGTAATGTGAAAAAATGTGCAGTAAAGTGTTGTGTAATGTCCAGGCAAGTAACTGGAAGTCGTGACCTTGAATGTAAAATACCTGTGCACGCAGCAGTGTAGGAGTTAGTGCTGCTCTGGCTGACTATTATGACCTAAATTTATCTCTGGAGAAGAGTAAAAAACTGATAGATGTCAGTGTAACAGCAGCACTGTCTCCAGGTTTAAAGAGTTTCTGGCATTGTTGTGGATAGGAAATTCCTTCATTAGCTACTGCAGATCCTGTTCCTGAGACATTCTTTCCTTGATGCCCTTATTAGATAAGATACCCAAATATTTATAGGAGGTTTGTTTATCTACCTGTCTGCTTGAAGGCCAAATGCTTTCTTGCAAAGAAAACATTTCCTAAGAAAAGCTGTTTGCTATAGACTGAGCTGTTGTGGTTGTATTTTGAGCCAGGATACAGGCGTTGGAGATGTGTATTTGTTCCTTGTCCGTAAGCACCAGGAAAGATGGGCTGTTCCAAGAGTTCTTGCTGAGATGCAGTGGCACCACACTACAGTTCTCATTGAAGGCTGAGGCTTCCTCAGTAAATGGAATTTTTGACAGCTGTTTAGGTCTGTTACATGTGCATAGTCACAAGCTGCCTGATCAGATTTAAAATAATTTGAGAAAGGAAGCACTGTGTTAACTGCTAAGCAAAATAATAACTGCTGTAAGAACTTTGCAAATAAGGTCAGGATGGAACTGATGGTTGACAAAACCAATATGATTGCCAATGGGAAGTCATTCTTTACCTCATTTGTGGTACTTCTGGCAAATTCAATCTTTCTGTTAACACCAAGTCCTTATAAATTAGAAAAAGCCAGTTCTTTGCATTAGTATATAAAGCAAATAAAATCTGTTCCAGTAGTTCCATAGGATGTTACCACTCTTCATTCCAGCTGCAATTAATAAATGAGCCTGCTGCTTGCTTATTTTTCCCCTGGCATTTTCATGTGTTAGTTCATTCTTACAAATAGCTTGTTACATCGTATGGGAGAATATTATAAGGGACTGCATTGTGGGTTTTAAATATCATCAGTTAAAAAAATACATTCCTAAGCAAGTGACAAGAACACCAAACAATTGAAAAGAGCAGAGATGCTAAAAATTCTCAGGCTTAGAACTCATTGCAAATCAGAATTCCACAATTTTTCACAGGAAGGATTACATGGTTTTGTGCTTTTGAGATACCTTTATCTGAAAATGGAAACCAAATGTGATAGGTTAACGTGGTACTGAACTCTTCTAGAAAAGGCAAAGTATAGTGAGATTCCTGATTTGTGTGCAAAGTGATTATTCTTTAGGGAAATAGATGGAAAGACATTTTTGCTGGATCCTGTTGAAAATGGAGTTGTTACTGCTGTAAAATGCTATGAGCGATGTGAAGCTGGGTTGTGTAAATTTGAAAGCTGAACATCAAATAAACAATGGGAGTCATAGAGTTTTTTCCTTGAAAGTAGGGATGACCGTTAAGGTTTCTATTAGTTCTGAACTGTACGTGCATGGCCAGTACCTAAAGTCCTAACAGGTTTTTCTTTCCTTTGTTCTTTATTTCAACCAAGATTATCTCTGCTGAGGCTGGTGGAATTATTCCCACTCTGTGTTTTAAATAAAAGCCAGGTTGGATCTGTGGGGAGCTCTGCCTGCATGAGGTGTGGAGGAACAGCTGTATTATCATGAATACAAACAAGCAGAGACCTGCAAAATGTCCGTAAATGTAGATCATGGTTTTTCAACAAAAAGTCCTTTCAGCATTAATAAATTCTGATTTTAGAGGTGTTACCCTTGCTCCTTTATGAAAATATCCATTGTTTAGTTCTTGTTTCAAACATTATGAATTCTCCCAGTGTGGATTATTTCCATAAAATTATTTCAACAATATCTGTGTAAACACTGTTTAGATTCTCTGAATCTTGTGTACACTTCTTCTTTAAAAAATTTCGTAGTCTCCCGTTTTGTGTACAAAGAGTACATGTTATAACATGTTTTATTCAGACAGATTTAAAGCTCATTGAAAGCATTTGAGAACATACTGTTACGGCCTGAGAGTCCGCAGGTGTTACAATATTTGTACATAACTATATGTATGTAGCACAGCAAAGCCTTTAGTAGGGTATAAAGTGTAAAATAATTTTTTTCTAAAGTACAGTGATCTGCTGCAGGGCAAACTACATCTACTCATCCTGCATTTAATACAGCTCGATTAAATAATGGTCAGCTATGGGCATTTCCTTCATTTCTCAACTGTAGCCACAGAACATATTTTCAGGAATATATAAATGTATGGAACACTTGTAAAAGCAGTATGTTGGTCATAAGCAAGAGGACTATAAACAAACTTAAGGTGAAGTCATCTTATCAAAATTAATTTATTTTAATTACTTGTAAATGAAATCATAGTTGGACCATGTCATGTCCATGACCTCTGCAGAAAACGTTTATCTGGCATTTTTGAGCTGAGGTTGTCCAGCAAAAACAGAGGCTTATTGTGCAATTTTAATTTGAGCTATCAACAGCTCTAACGCATCTTACACCAGTTCCTTTACAAGATAGTGAATTGCTCTGAAACATAAAGAGCCTTTTGCTGTGGTTAATCATTCTGTCAGGAGATGCCTTCTAAGAACATCACCAGCCTCACCTGCCTTTTGCAGTTAATACAGTGGAGGCACTGACATGTTTGTCTGAGAAGGCTTCAGAGGTAATTATTGAGCTAGAAAGCCTCTTTACACTATTCTGAGTATCTTTACCCTTCAAAATAATTCCTTGTGTAAGTCTCTTGTCAGCAAAGGGATTGGATGTGGTCTTTGGTGGGTGGTCATATGTACTTTCCTCACAAGGCCTTTGCTACATGCAGTGTGACCTTAAAATCACCTTAAATCTTATGGCCTGGGAAGAATCATTGTAACAGATAAAACTCATGAGAGAAATCAACAGAAGTTAGCTGTTAGTACCAAGGAAGAGTACCTATTGAATTTTCTTTTGCTGCACAATCGAGTTGGCAAAAAGGAACAGATGAAAGTGAGAGCTGGTTTTTAGCATGGGAAAAAATAAACACCTTGCTTTAGTTTGGCCTTCTTATATTAGTTGTGGTCAGCTGTAAAAGTATGGCAGTGCAGAGCAGATGTCAAATCTTCACTGATCTCCACTGCAAATAGAAATCCAAAAATATGCAGTTTTCTCCCTTTCTCCTGTTTGCACATTTCAGTGTAACTCTGTGAAAGAAACAAGACAATCTTTGTTCTGCAGACTTCAGTGTAAATCATTAAAAAAATCTTTCAGTGGAAAGGATTAGATATTACCCAAGGAACACCAGACTCTAACATACATCTCTCTTTATCTCTCTTGTTCTGTCTTTCCATGTCAACACTTATTTTCTCCAAGGTGTGTGTGTGTGTATGTATATATATATAGATGTATATATACATATAGCAAATAATGCCACACATTTGATTTGAGGGCTTTGTTAAGCAAAATATGGGCCCAGTTTTCCATTTCCCATAAAAGAAAATGCAGCCTGTTGGTGGTTTAGGATATTTTCTAGCTAAAGCACTTTACAGAGCCTTGATGCTATCAAGAACTCCATGAGCTGTGTTTGTGTTTGAACATAATGTAGGTTTGGAAACAAAAGAACAGGGAGAGAAAAACACAGAATGTCAATACTGGCTTTTAAAACAGAGCTTTCTGGTTTTTTTTATTTTGGGGATGAACTTTGTCTTGCTGAGAACATGAAGTTCTTGTAAGAGTTGATGTTAATGTTGAATGATCAGCATTTTGAAATTCTGACAACTTCCGTTGATGTACCTAATAATGAATGTAGATGTCTATATTGGCATCTTGAAGTTTGATAGCTCTGATATGTCAAATACATTTTACCGTAGTCCAGTCTGTTTAATTTCTTCATTCTTCATACTTTTAAGGTAAGAAATAATATAATGATACCAGTTTTCATGTGCTTGACTGCATATGTTATAAAAAAGTTAGGTGATTTATAGCTTTTAAGTCTATAAAGCCCTTTAGATGAGAGGAAGACAAAGATTTCTGTAATAACTAGGAAAGGTTATAAATTATATTTTCCTTCATGAGTATTCACTTGAGTCTGATAGGCATTTGCATTGTTAAAATCTGTTAGAGATCATGTTCTTGGGTACAAAAGGCTGCCTAGTTAGATAATGGAAAACCCATAGTTTATAACAATGATTCATTCACTAAATTCTTCTGTGTGACTAGTGAGCTGACAAACGTGTTCCCCAGGCTGTTCTTATAGAAGCGAGTCAGTTGTGGATGTTAAATCCATGCAGGCTTTCCATCTTGGCTGTCCAACGTAACACACAAGCAATCATTACATACTCTGAGGATGGGGATGGATAATACACACATGCAAACCCTTGAAATATTCTCAGTCGTTGTGGGTAAGGAATAATCCTTTGTATCCTTATTCATGGAAAACTTACTTGGAATCTTTTTTTTCCCCAATAGTTATAATTTTCCTTATATTCTGTTTTATCTTCCGTGGTTCATAGAGCATTTATCAGCAGCAGCAGTAGATTTTGTGAGACTTTATAACAAAATAAAGCAAATAGTGACATTTCATGCAAATTTGCTCCGAAAGCCCTCCAGTGCAGCCTGAAGAACTCTGCGTAGGCATATTGTGCACATATTTAAGTGTAATTGCCAATGTCTGCAGGCATCTAAAAAGCAAGGAGAAAGGTGGTCCCCAGGATTTTTGACTGTGTTTAAAAAGAAGTGAAGAAAAGCTAATTTAGATATCAAGCTGGGTTAACAGATGGATTTACAGTCTGTAGGTGGGAGAAACCAGACTTGAACTTCACCTGTGTTTCTATATAATGCTTTTAGTCTAGGCTTAGTCTTGTTTATCTCCTTCTAAGTTCATCATTTCTTTCCAATTTTGGTTATAAGTGATCAGCCAATTTTGAATCCTTGGATATGTATCAAAATGCTATTTTTAATTTTCTAAAGTACAATGCAGGGTGCTAAATTGTAGGAATGACACTTTAATGACTCTTCTTGGGACAAAAAATCTTCCATCTTTTGGATTTTTGTTTGTGGTTAGAAAATGCTGAAGCAGTTTTGGGTTCTATTAGTTTTGTACTTTTGCAGTTCCAAAGCTGGTTTTGCAGTGCACCCTCCAAGCTCCAGCACATCCATAACTTGGAGACACACGTAATTTAAAGCACCAGGAGTCATGTGAGTCACATGCATGAATGTTTGTGGATTTAGGAAAAGACTTGTTCGTATGCTCTCCAGAAAAATCATGGTCTTTATTTGGGAGTTTTTACGTGTCTGTTCTAAGATTAGTCTTGCCCAAGTGATTTAGGAATACTTAGGCTCTGTGGGAATTGTTTTCTGTGAGCATGCTGAGAATGCCTTATTTTCCATTTCATCACACTAAATGTCATCTTAGGTTTAATGTGTTGACCAATTAATGACTGTGTTCAGGGTTTTTTCTGTAAAAGTATTACTACAATGCATGACAAAATAATTGTGTGATAATGACACTCCAGTGTGACACACACAGCTGCTCAATTGCTTGATTAACAATCAGCCACTGATGACAAACACAACTAATTTTTTAATATATTTTCAGGTTTTTGCTCTCATTTTATATGAAAGTTATTGAAATAAGTGTTTGTGCTAGTGTCACCATCTTACTTGAAAGTCTCCCAAAATACAGAAGTCTACCATGAACCAAAAAATTGTATTTATCAGAAAGGTAAAGACAATGATAATTCTATTGAAGTTCTTACCCATGCCAAGCTTGAATCTCTCCTGGTCATACTGAGACAACTTTAAATAGTCTCACTTGTTAGGCCCATTGAAACCTTGGTCTTAGTATTTATAATCTTATCTTCTGAAAGATGTTTGACGAATTTATCCAGCTACTTCTCTGATTTTGTCAGGTTTTCTTTGAAAGTGCAAATTAGCAGACCTCTAACTCATATTTTCATTTAATAAATTAATTGTACAATGACTTGCAATAAATCAAATTAAGCGCATGAAATATACTTACGATTACAATCTTACATAACCTGCCTGCTTCTTTTATCCCATAGACTTGATATAAAATTGATTTAAATCTTCCGTCAGTGGGGCAGTTTTTGTTTTGCTTCACTCTGCATGAATGGAAAATCACTCCGTGGAAATTAGTCCATAATAATACCAATGAGTACCATTGCTGTCACTGATGTCAGAGAGGCCAAGATTTCACCAAATATGTGTGATAAAACACAACATATTTTTAGAACAGAAATGTTGAGAATTTAAATTCCATTTTAGTTGCATGGTGCAAATCTGAAATAATTCCACTGATCTCAGGAGATCCACTACAGATTTTTGTCAGTCTGATCAAAAGTGGACCTTAACCAATGGCTGTAAAAGAAAAGAAAATGTAAATTTCTCAGATCTGTTGTTCTCAACAAGAAAGAGACAAAGCTGATGTCTCTAAATCTTTATTATTCTTGCCTAACCTAAATGACATTTTCACATGTTTAGATTAAGGCACCAGATTTGTATCAAACCTCTGTAATGTCTGTGAGCCTACATCAAATGAAATTCTTGCTGTCCTGACACCACAGACTTCTCTGTTACCTCTTTGCTCCCAATTTTCAGTCCTAGTTTTATAGAGCCTTTGATTTCCTTTCCTTTCTCCCGTTTTTGAGCCCTTGGTCACTGAAGTAAGGAAGCCTCTCCAACCCCGGCAGGCATGTGGCCAGCTGGCAAAAAGCTGCTGCTCTTGCTTGGCCTGGGCTTTGCAGGGAATAAGGAACTGCAGAGCAGACTTGAACAATTGATAATTCAGCTCCCTCCTGAATACTTGGCTCAGGCTTGAATCCCTATATTCCTGCAGTTACCATGGATCTTTCTCCCAGAATGAAGCTAAAGAGAGCACCAAGTTCCAGTATCTCTCCAATGTCTTAGAGGGTTGCTAAGTTTATTCACATTTCTAAACTGTTTGCTACTCAGCCCAGTTTTTTCGGTTTTTCTTTTTTTCTCCTCAGGGATGATTCGGTATAAAAACATGTTTGTCTATATTAAGGGGACTTTGTTACACGTTTGGGATATATTGGGATTTTTTTTCCCCATTAACTTTAGTGGAAACAGAATAAAGCCTAAATGGGGATTTTTTTGTTGTTGTTGTTAATTTGTTCTCCACTCTTCTACTATAGCTTATTTTCTCCCCTATCTCTGCTTTTTTTCATGTCTGAACTTGAACTCACTTGGAGTCAAGTGATGCCGAACTTCTAAATCTGTTCTGAGGGAGTTTGAGATGAGGCAAACAGCATTTGAGTGGAAATGTTATGTCATAGTAACAAATGCCTATGGATTAGTTAGTTTATTTCCACGACCTCATGGGCTATACATTACTATTTATAATTTAACTTTCTCAAGCAGCCACGACTGTGTTTATGTTGCCATGGTGTTCCTTGCCATACTTGAGGGTGGATAGTAAATGCTATAATTGAAAATAGATACTCCCACTGAATTAAGGGTAACAGGTGGTTATGTTTTTATTTAACCATGCTGCAAGCATATTACAAGTTAAATGTAGATACCTCTACCCCTGCCTCTTTGCCAAGACATTTTCAGACATGCCAGTTTGTCTTCAGTGGCCAGGACTGGAGTAAACAACGAGTGATTTGTCTTGTGACAGGCCAAGGAATGTCAGTGGCCATCAATGACCGTCCTCCACTTCAGAAGCAAATGTTCTCATGCAGGAGAGCTGCTCTGATGTGTAGGGCGAGGTCTGTGTCTCATCCTTCCTCTGGGAACTGAAGTTGGGGTAAAGCTCTGATTCCTGACCAGCATTTGAGGAGCAGCGATTGCTGTTTGCTTGTGATTTCCACATATCAGCCCTTTACCTCATCTCAACTCTTTATTTCCTTCAGTTTTCCACTGAAGTTTTCCAGATTTTCCATGTGGGCAAGATACATCCTACTAGCCTTTTACAACTATTCAAAGCATTCCCCTCTCAAGACCATTAAGAGTAGCTTTTGATTAAATTTTGTCAACTCCAGTAGAGTCAGTTAATTATTATATCTATAATGCATCATACATAAATCACATAATATATAAATATATGTTTTCTCATGTATATATTTTTTCCATACTTCAGAGTAAAAAGGCAGAAGGACGCAGATACTATCCTACATTATCCTTAACATTTAGGTTGGGGGAATAGAAGTGTTGTAGATTTTTCTCTCCAGAATATTCTAAGACGTGAAAATTAAATAATTCAAAATAATTTCACACTCTCTATTTACTGCAAAAAGCCATATGCCCAGGAGTATTAAGTAACCAGGTGCAAATACTTCAGTCAGGATATTGTGGTTATTATCAAAGGCATTTATAAAATACATGTTAATAGAACCATACTAAGGATGCCTGATCGGTGCAGTTGTGTGAGCAGTGAAGCGCAGAGTGGAGCTTGTGGCCTGAGTTCTGCACAGCAGTCTCCTGCTGAGGATTTTTGTACCTTTTTTAGAAGCAGCTGTCAGACTTCAGTCTTCATTAAGTTTGGCTAATTGGGTCCTCCAATTTTTCCTATAGCTATAGGATATAAAACGAATTTTCAGGAGCAGGAGATGTGTGCATACACAGAGTTTTCTCTAACTCAGTTCAGGGTTGTTTCTCAATTTTCCTTTCACATTTTACCATTTTGTAAAGTAAAGCCAAACAAAATAGCGTTTCATGGATGGTAAGATTTGTCATAATTTGGTTTTAAGCTGGTTTACATTGGCTGGAGATGTTCGTGTTGTTTAAACCAGTGTCACTTGCTTTATATACAAGACCAAGAGTCAGAGAACATCTTAAAGCTTTGCAAGGAGGTCCTTAAGGCCTTTTACAAGCTCCCAGCAATTGCATTCCTTTCCACGGGTTGTTATACTTAACATCTTTGTTTGCAGGCCTTTTCCACAATTTTGGAAGTTAGACTTGCAAATTAAGTGAGCTACTTTAGTTCTCTAGGCTTATGTTATAGGTAGCACTTGATTGAGTTTATTGTTACAGGAAAGCTGAGGACATTCCCTAGGGCCACTCACAAACTTCCATGTAACAGTAAGTATGCAGTAAAGCATGAGGCTTTGAAGTATTCATGCATATTTAATGGTAAGGGAAGAAGAGAACTCAGCATTGTAGCCAACCCAATCCAAACCTTTGACAAGAACAGTGAGTTAAGGGAAAAAAATTGAGTTTGCAAGATGTTTTTGATCAAAGGAAATAAATTGCTGAAGGTGATTAATGTAGATTAGTGTATCATGTGTATTAAGAACAATGTCATGGATTCACAGATCTAATGGAAATTCAGTCTCAAGCTTGGGTTTTTAATGGCCTTTCTGAGTTCTCCCTGCTCAGCTGTCCTTTCACCTGGTCTTTTTGGAGATGTAGGACCTCTGCTTTGTTTTGGTGCTGGTGGCAAGTCTGAAAGTCCCAGAGTCCTTGTGCAAACCTGTGGTGCCCTGGAGCTACCTAAATCTCATCTAAATAGATATTGACCTGGGAAATCACTAACTCACTCTTCTAGCGAGTGTGACCTGTGTGGGCACAAGAGCAAGAGTCCAGAGTCAAGCTGCTGCTTCAGCAAGGTCTTCATCAGCCACAAACTAGAATTTAGTCTTGAAGTTTATGAAAGCTTTACCACTCTGCTTTGCCAGGCTTCATTTTGTTGAGTTTATATCAGGTTATTCCACACTTTTCTTAAGCAGTTATCTATGAATATTCATTCTTAACAGTCACGATTCTCTGTGTGAAATTGTAGCATGAATTTTTATCTTAGTGTTGATGGGTGGTTCCTGATACTCCCCCCTCCTGCACCGGGTGTTCATTTCTCTGGTACCTTGCTTCTTAAATCCAGGTTACACTGCAGTGAAAATGACCCATGACTCTTGGTCTAAAACACTTTTACTCCTTTTGTCAATTAAAAGAAAACAAGTGAAAAGTAAGGGAACAAGGAAGGATACAGAAGGCATTTTTCCAAGAAAAGAATTGAAGAAGTAAAGGTTTATAGCAATAGAATTCACTTGCTCCATCAGGTGACATTTAAAAGGATTTTCCATTTTTTTGGAAACTGGAATTATAATGAAACCATGTAGGAAAAGAAATAGACTTGCTGATTAAATATTTTATAATGCAACCACTGACATAAAAATAATGACAGAGCTGTTGAGGTACATTTTTGCCTGTCTTATCTTGCAAACCCTTCTTTTACTTTTGGACTTTGGACACCTTCCAGTTAAGAGTTTCAAAGAAAAAGGATTTTTAACTCCATCAACATTTCATCACCCCACTGATTTATGTGTGCAAATTGTTTGCATGTGTCAGATTTAAACAAAAACTGTTTTGGAGGCACAGCAAACTTTGTAAGTTGACACATAAAGTTCACCTCAGTAAGTCAGCTGAAGATTTGGTCCCATGTGTCCTTTCTGTAGCAAATTAGTGCACTGCATCTGCTTATGATATTCTAGAAAACAGAGAAAGAAAAATTGTATTATCAAAGCCTAAAATGTGTAGAGCACCAGTAGACCTTTTTTTACTATTTCGCATACCTGCATATTGATGCTAGTTTAAAACAGTTTCTTAGGCTTCAAAGCGATTCTTTCTTGATATTTTGCATTTATACTGGTGAAATAAAGAGTTACTGGGTTTGTTTCTGTTAAATCTTTAGCATTTTTTATAAATTCAAAAAATACACAAACTCTTCTGTGAAAGGTTTCTTGACAGAAGCCAGTGTTTCAGCGTATCTGTCTAATGAAGCTGCTCGGGGAATGGCTGTCATGAAAATGCGAAGACCTGTGGGTGACATAAAGCCATTCTGACATCCTGAGTATGGGATCCTTTTCAGGCAGACTCTGGACAACTGCACAAATTAATCATTACCTTAAGATAGGATGGCACTGGGATTTGCCTTGCATTTTCATAAGAACAAGAAATAACTTGCCCAGGATTGAAGGCTCATGTCCTGTATTCCCTATATTCTGCACTGCTGATAGGGGAGGTCTGGTTTCCTCTCAGCTGACCTTCTGAGATGTTTCTCTGTAATTCCACACTGTTCAGCCGTGTGGCCCAGCTGTACCTCTCTGTGTTGCAGAGATAGAAGCAGTACCAGAGCTGTGTGACACAGTCTAACCAGCACGAAACAGGGGGCTCTTTGGTTCCTCTGTGTGTAGAAGACCATGGTGAAGCCTAAGTTTTCATCCCTGAACTCTTCCATCTGTAGTGCTGAGGTGACCCTGTGGTGAGTTTGGGCTAAAGAATTTTAAGCTGGTGTCCCAGGTGTTCATTCCCACAAGGAGATAAAGTTACGGAGCTTTTCATCTAATCAAGAGCTGCTCTCTGAGCCTTGCAGGCTGCAAGTGATCACTGTCACTGTATCCTCTGTGTTCTCTCCCTTTTTCTCTTTGTACTCTCTGTAATATGCCTCCCACTCCCTCTTTTTAATCCTTTTCGTAGGAGGCTAATTACAAAAATGTAGCTTTCCATCCTGGTTGGATTCAAGTTTTCTTAAGTTGCCACAACCATCGTTAATGACGTGTGGAATACTTTCAGACCCAGCACAAATTCCTCTGGGACTTAACTGTCCAGTGTTGCCCTCTCTCCAGTGTTAAAAATTATTTGTCTATTTATTTTACTTTTTTATTGCAACTTGTAAATGATTATTTGTCCATGCAAGGACTTTTCCTATGGCAGATTTGTTTCTTTCAGAACATGGGGCAATGTGCTCTCAGGCACATGATGTGACTCTTAGGGATGTCCTGTGCAGGGCAAAGAGTTGGACTTGATGATCCTGATGGGTCCCTTCCAACTCAGCATATTCTGTGATTCTGTGGCCTTGGCAAAATGGGCTTTTGATATTAAATTGCCCCTATCAGGTGGGTCTGCTCTGGCTGTGTACCTGTTGACCACTTCAGACACAGATTAACATATGACTTCTCCTCACTAAAGCTATCTCATCTTTCACTCTGTATTTATGCATCCAAGCTGTGCTATTCACACACTTTTAAAAATTTTTCTTGAGTAATAGGAACCACTCTCATATGCTCTTTCTCAATTTTCTGTTCAATATTGAATAGATGGTAGCAAATGAGAAGCATATGAAAAGTAAATTAATACAAGTCCTGTCGTACTTGGTGGAAGTATAGAATTATAATTAAATGCCAACACAACATACTGAATTAATTGTAAATGCAATTATGCAATCTTTAGAATACCAACTGAGGTTTTTTTACCGTGGCTATCTGCTTTACTGCATGTAAGCACAAAACTTCAGGAGAGGATTTTTGATGATTGGTCTTTTAATTCTTATTCTTTTACATCATTGACTATTTGGGGACTGTTTCTTAAAGAGAATCACAGAGGTAGCAATAATGCTAGTAGTTAGGGTTTCAGGCAGTTTATTAATATTTTTTGCAAGTAATATTTGTCAGTGCACCAGTATTTGCATATTATATTAGAAGTCGTTTTGCCAAGTGCTGGTTGGCAGGATGTCATGTTCCCTGCTTTCCATTTGGAGCTGTGATTGTTTTATCTCTGAAAGGAGTTAACATTTGCTTTATTTTAGATCCTAGCTCTTGCAGGATGCACAGCATCTAAACTAACAGGGTCCTGTGCTCTAGGAGTGATTCCTCACTTTGTCACTGCCAGGAACAAACACTGTTGTGCTGTTGTTTCATCACCACAGCCCTGGTTCATGCCTAACACACAGAGAACTGTCCGTCTTGGAAACAGAGATAAATTTCCATGTCCGTGTTTAACTTTGATTTGTAGTTACATTTTCGCTCTGACCTCCTCCCACTGACTGTAAATCAGTAAGTGAAAAGCACACCATGTACACGATCTGCAGTCAAGGATTTGATACACTTGTAATTAATTTACAGCATTCCTATATATGCTGGTAAGAAAGATTAATGCCCTTCTCAGGTCCACTTCCACACAGCCAGTGGGAGTTTCTCTTCTTTTGCATTAAGAATGCAAAAATATGAACCTAAGAGAGAATTCATTGAATGAGGAGCTGTGTGTGACATGCAAGACAATTCTGTCCTGAACTGCACTCTGTAGAACTCTGCTGGCTTTAGGTAAAGTGCTTTGTTTTACTCTCCCACAAGTCATTTTTGCATATGACATTCACATTTATATGTCCTTTAACTGTGCTACCAGAGGACCAAATTACGTTAGAAAATTTAAACTGTTTCCTAGGGACTTCTAATAAAATTGTAAATCTGATGATTTGCTAAATGATATATAATATGGACAAAATGGCACAAGATGAAGCAAGGTTTTTCTGGTCAGTAGATATCTAGGAGGGATGAGCCTGGCTTTGTAAGCCAGTACATTTTTCTGTTCTGGCATTTGTTGCTTTGCTGCCTCATCTTCTTCAGCAAGTGAATTAATAGTCAAAATTCTTCATGTGGCCCCTTGTTCTGGAATGACAAAATTACATTTTGTCATGTCCTCTGTTGATATCTGAAATCCTGTCCACCTTGGGAGAAAATGTGTTTTCCTCATCAGAAAATTAAAACATCCCATGACTACAAGTGAAGGAATCCTGGCAGTTGTGCTCCACATTCAATTAGGAATGACATCTGTAGACGTTGGGACCTTTTTGTTTTGCTGCTCATGCTCTCCTGTAGTGGCTGCAGGCCTGGAATTGATGGCTCTTGGAAGGTTTTGCTGCGAGGAATGGGGGAAATATCCAAATATAATAATCTTCTGAATCATCTTGTAGAAGGCATTGCTGTAGTCTGAGGCAGAAATACAAGCCATCAAAACATGCAAATCACATTTGTGTGAGTGACACAGTGAGGGTGTCCCTGTGCTTCAGTAGGGCATTACTCAAAATAGTACTATTCCAGCTTTCCATGGGAAAGTACTTTCTGTTCAGTGAGATGTTTTCTTTCTCTACCTAGTCATCAAAAACACCATCAATCCCATTTCCAGTGAGGCAAGCTTCTGTGGAATGTGACATTTGTTATTTCCCTTACCTGATAAGAACTGTAGACCTAGATTTGTACAGAATGCAACACATACCTTTTTTTCTTTATTATTTATTTATGCTTGTAAAAGGGTTTGTTCAGAAGAACTTGGCCCCAAAAATTTGATTTTCTGGCTAGATGCAAGAGAGGTAAATTCACCCCTTCTGTAGTTTTCATGCACCTTAATGCAGAGAAGGAAATGAGAGTGAGTTTGTTGGAGTCATGATATAGAGTATATGGTTGGAAATAATTCAGAGGTAACCTCCTGCTGCTCTTTCTGTGTCTGTTGAAGAAAAGAACGTTGTTACAGCAGACAACTGTCAGATGAAGTTTCAGAATTGATATATTACAGAAATAAAATATACTGTGCACATTATGATCATGCTACGAAGTTAGTGAATGTTTTTGGTGGAAGTAACAACATAAATTAAAATCTACACAGGCTATAAGCATGTTATTCACCCAACTGCCCTTGTGGACTTCCAGGCTTGATCTTCTTTCCTTTGCATGCATGGAATTTGTGCAGACATCAAGAATTTCATGCCAGTATATGAGGTGGCTGTCAAACAAGAGCCAGTGAACAGAGGTGATGGCACTTTTCCCCCCTCAGTATCCAAAAGTGGAATTGCACACAAATATGTCATCGCTTATCGGGATATAAAGACAAGCTTTAAAATCTCATAGAACACAGGAACTAATATGTCATTTTTATGTTACTTCACATGGCTTCAGTTTGTGACCTGTAAAGTAAAATATTCTGATCCTTGCCATTTATTTTTTCAGTTTCTACGAGCTTAACCATTTAGGATGATCCACCAGTTCGGTCTGAAGCACAGAATGGGGTGTATTCATGCAAGTATTAGTCCTGGTGTATGTGTTCCTCTGAACATCAAATTAATGGTTTGAGTCATGGAAGCTAAAAGGAATTTCAAGTGCTGTTTTAATGAGGACAGACAGGAACATCTTTTGATACCTTGTACTGAATTTAAGCAGTTGCCTATCTGATATACTTCATAGTGGTGCCCGCTCCGCTTCCATAATTATGGGCCTGTCAGCATTTCCATTACTAACCCCTATATATATGAAAATGTCACTCCAGGATGAAGTTTTGTACAAAGCCTTTCAGCTGTGAACGAAGAAGCTTTCAAAATTAATTTTGCTGCTTCTCCAATTTAAAAAATGAAGTTTTGCTGTTGCTTGCTCTACCCTGTATTAATGTCTTGTTTTCAGAAAAAAAACCCCACAGGGTCAAAATACTGATATTTGTTTCCTGTAGCGTGAATATAACACATTGAAAAGATAAGAACTGAAAGCGGAATGCTTTTATTTAACCACAAAATAAAAGCACAAGCAGGAAAAAGTACATCTGCAAGCTGCCACTCTGAGCTCAGAGCCACCTCACTTCATTTTTACCTGTCTGCAAAGATGTCAGTAGCCTGTACCCTTTTGCATAGATTCCAGAACATCAGGGAATTATAATTTTGGTATCAACGTAGACGGATTTAAAAATCGTGATTTAAAAGTTGAAGGGCACTTAGAATTAGGAGGTGCCAAATTATTGTTGCCCATACAGTTTTGGTTTGCCTGCCTTTTGAATATATTTTCCATAAACTGGTTCCTGGAAAGGCTGGGTGAGGCTGGTGTGAACACCACGTTTTCATGATATAATTTTTTTGTCTTTTTCTCGGGTAACATACTACCCATCTCTGAAGCTGGAACCAGTGTCTACCATGGTTTTGAGTGATGCTTATCACTAAAATGTCTGAATGTTTACTAAATACTAATCAATTTATTTTCATTACATTTTTGTAAATGAAAAAATTCTATAATTTTGCAGGTGACAAAAGTCTGTATTGAGACATAATAGTTGAAAATATTCACTTTTTCTTTGAGTATTTAACATTTGGAGCTTGGTTTTCCAGGGTGGAATTGGAAATACAGTTCTCATTGACTTTACCACTGGCAATCTGGTAATTATTTAGCATTTCTCTGAATCAGATCTTGTGTCGAGTGGGGTACCCAGATGACGAGGAACAAGGGAATAGCAATTGCTTGTGAAGAATTTGGGATTAAGTGATTTGCTTTGTGTTACCTACACTGCTTAAATTCCTCATCCTTCTGCATCACGACTGGGCCCTCGTGCTGGTGATGCCCAGAGGACACGCGCTGATGAAGTCTTCACTTCACATGACCTTGAGCTGGCACTGTTTTCCCTTCCCAGAATGTTTTCCAGCACTTCAGCAAATGGAGCAGAAGCCCTATGTAAAATCATCCCCATTGGAATGCAACTGCCTCGAATAGGGAGAAAAAGTGGTATGTGATTATTTAATTGTGCCAGTGTTTAGGTACCCAAGTGCATTTATATCCAATCAGACACGCATCCCTTTCCGTAGCTCCTGACTGCCTGGATTTACAAGCTGAGTAAGATTTCCTTAAGCATAGTTTTTGTTTGTAATTATTTTGGGAGATTTTGCAAACTTCAGTGAAAAAAAGAGCTTGACTATCATAGAATCATAGAATGGTTTGGGTTGGAAAGGACCTTTAAAGGTCATCTGGTCCCACCCCCTGCCATGGGCAGGGCCATCATGTGATGTGTGATCATCTGGTCTCATGTGAGCTGCTGGCTCTTATCATCATTGCTGGAACCTTGGGATGCACTGCACAGGCTGCTGCACTTGAGACAATGGAGACTAATGGATAAAATGAGCATTTAGAATGTACACAGTGCCATATGATAGAAGAGAATAAGCAATAGAAAAAAAATCTGTGATAAAGAACATGAAAAACACATATCTTAAATATAGTAGGATCTGTGAGAGTGTGCAGTAAGAAGAGAGTATTTTGATGATTCTTCTGGAAAGCCCTAAAAAGCTTCTTTGGGAATATGGAGCTGTATTTGCAAAGACTTAAATTTAAAGGTTTATATTTAGCCAAGGGATTTTCATGCATAAGTATTTATGCAAAGATTACATGTCTGTTGAATTTCAAGTCCCTTTTCTAGCTCCCTGTAGGCATAAGAGCCTTCCAAAGGAAAAAATTCTGACGTTTATTTCCAATACAATGAATCATTTTTATTTAATAATTGCTATTATTTTTACCAGCAACTGAAACTTTCCTGAGCCATTTTCACTGTATTTTTCTGAGCCTAAAGTAGACACAGAAAAACATCGTGCAACTAAAATTCAGTGGAACTTTTACCAGCAAGAGAACAATCTCTTGTAATGGTAGTTGTTAGCCAGTTAATGACTGGTCATCTGTTACTTTCTCTGCTCATACTTTAGATACAAATCTCTTCAATGTAAGTGGTTCATTTTCATATTACTGTTACTGATAGCATGAATTTTAAATACAATTCTGTTAACAGAAAAATGCCACTATGTATTTACACAATACACTGCCTATGTCAGTGTTAAAATAAATAGTTGATGGTAACATAAACTTGTGTTTTACTTAACTGGCAATGACCTGCTGCAGTATCAACATCATTGTTAACAATAACAGACAGCTAGTAAATACACAACACATGCACTAAAGTGCCTTCATTGGAATTATTTTCAGAGCAGGATTAAGTCAAACTACCAGCTGCTTTTGATATTTTAGGCCAGATTCATCAATCCAGTGGCTGTCTTCAAGTCAGATACAGATCAGCAGGAGATGAGAGTGGTTATTTGGCTTCAGTTATAAGCTCCTTTATCTTTTGTTCCAAAAAAAAATAGCAATAAAACTAAAGTTATAGTTAGCAGAAGCTAAGAGGGAGCTAAGAGAATAAGGACAGTCCTGAGGGTAGTATTGGGTTGCTTATCTCCACCTGGATTACCTGCAAACATTGGGCTGAGTGTTGGAAACAATCTCACCATGGGAGCACAGAGCCGTTCAGCCAAATGAGTCAGCCCACGCTGAGCTCACACTGAAGTCCGTGTCTGTGTTATTCATTATTTTCATCTTGTTTCACAGGTTAATTGTTTGATAGCTCTTAAAATTCATCTTCTTTCATCATCTTTTTCATATAACCTTTGAAACCACATTTGATCTTTCATTTCAAGAAAATTTAAGGCAGTTCCACTTCTTTGAGCTTCTCACTTAATAACTATTCATACAGATCTTTAGGTTTATGGTGTTCTCTGAGAGGCTGTCTGAGATTAATTTCTTCTATGTTTTACTGTATTTTTTTTCATTGGATTTTTATTCATTGTTTAGAATTCTTGCAGGGGAAATTGCAATTTTAGGCATTTTAATGAAGTTGTGGTTACGTGTAGAAAATTATTTTGAGGATGATACCTGATGGTAACTGAAAATTCACTTAATGTCACTTTTTCCTACTGATGTCATTGGAAGAAGAAATGTCAGTCAAATGGCCTTAAGGAAACATTTGGTCTACGGATGAGTGGAGAGGCAAGCGTGTCTCTGCAAGTTTCCCTTTGGGATTGCATTTCTAGACTTGAGAAAGTGCATATTGTGCTTCATTGTTGCCCTGAATGTGTGTCCTCACAAAGATGGAACAGTGACACCACAGTGACGTCTGCCAGTTACTCACGTGACAAAGGTACTAAAATGCAGAAACCCTTTCACATCATACTGACTTTACAGGCACCTCAGCTGCAAAGATAAAAGCATCCATTTTGTAAAGGTTGAGATATGAATCTCACCAATAGATAGGGTAGGATAGGGTAGGGTAGGGTAAGAAGGAAAGGAAAGGAAAGGAAAGGAAAGGAAAGGAAAGGAAAGGAAAGGAAAGGAAAGGAAAGGAAAGGAAAGGAAAGGAAAGGAAAGGAAAGGAAAGGAAAGGAAAGGAAAGGAAAGGAAAGGAAAGGAAAGGAAAGGAAAGGAAAGGAAAGGAAAGGAAAGGAAAGGAAAGGAAAGGAAAGGAAAGGAAAGGAAAGGAAAGGAAAGGAAAGGAAAGGAAAGGAAAGGAAAATGGAATGGCAAGGAATAGTTTAGTATTTCAGCCCTGCAGGACTGCCTTTATTAGTAAGTGGAAAACCAATGCTAATTTGATCTTCCTGTTGTAATGAAATTACTGAATTATGCTTTCATGTCCACAGATAAAAAAAAAAAAAAAGAAGAGAAACTTGATCGTTCATAGGCATTTATTCATATGAATGACCTTTAATGACCTTTAGCCATTCTGGCTGTCTTTGTGTCAGGGAAGTCAGTTGTTGAATAGTTGGGGCTGTCAGGGCTTTGTGGCACAGTCGAGGACTGGAATAACTATATAAATAGCCAGCCTCAAATTCAAACCTTCTGGCTGTAGAAGGGCATGTTGTGTCTCTGTAGCACACATCAGGGCTGAGAGGAAAAATGGAAGGTCTTTTTTTAAGAAAAAGAGCCTTCCCAAATTAAGGCAGCTACAGCAAGTTTGGGTCTCCAGTTTGTGAGTTCAGGCACCAAAAACAAAGTGACTTTCAGGGTGACCTGCAGTCAGTGTGTTCTGTACCAGTCTTGTGCTCGGTGCTGCTCAAGCAATAACTTTTGTTAGGAGACCACCAAGAGCCATCAGATCCATAATGCTGCATAGTGGTCCTTGTTCTCTCTACCCTATTTTGCCCATAAAAAAATAAATAGAGGAAGGTGGAAGACTGCCATGAGAGTTGGATCTGCTAGATTTCTACCTTTGGGGGGAACTGTGATGCATAATGCTACATGAGGAATTTCTGACTTTCATTAAGGCAGCATCGACAGGTAATACAGGAAATACCATATGAACCTGTGTTGGGTTGACCCTGAGTTGATGGACAGTCTTTAAGACCAATTACGCTTCTCACAATTTACATATTTAAACCGCACGGAAAGGCGGGACCCCCCTTTTGGTCGGAGCTCGCCTGCTGGAAGGTGGGGGGGCTCCGAGCCTCCCGGCCCCGCTGGGCCGGGCCGGGGCCACTGCCCCTTTCCCCCTTTCCCATCGCTGCGGCACGGACCCTGGGTCACTGAGGGGGACTGTCCCAGAGCCGCAGGCAGCTAAAACCAGCCATGGACTGCTCACAGCTAAACCCATCCAGCGCGGCTTCTGGGGACAGGCGGGTCCCTCTCCCCTCCATGCGGAGCCGGCGGAGCCAGCGGGAGCCGGCAGAGCCTCCTGTCTGCAGCCAGCACACTCCGTGCTGAACTGAAGAGGACACCACGCAGCCAGCAGCACAGAGGGAGCGAGGCTTTCCCCACCGTAAAGCCCGAACAAGAACACTCTTCAACATGGCGGCTTCAGAGTCAGAGAGAAAGAGAAGTGAGTCCCGTGGGACGGAGCTGAGCATGGCGACGGGAGAAAAGAGGGCGGTGCCGCGATTCTGGCGCGCAGCTTAAAAGAAACCTTCTTGCATGCCGTGGTAAGAAACTGTAATACCACAAACTGTTTGTCTCTTTAATCCATTTGAAGAACATGGGGGGGGGTGGAGAATCAACGTGTGCCTATGAAGTTTGTGAAGAGTGCCTATGCCAGGCTATATAGAAGCAGTGAGAGGCTGTTAGAGACTTGTGGCGAAGAAAAGCCTCTGTGTGCAGGCCAAAATAACTTATCCTTAAAAAGATGAATAACCCCATGTGATGGCCTATGTTCTGTAGTGTGAAAGAACTGTGAAATTCTTCATGGGAGAGATGTTCTACACATAGCAGACTGTTTCCGGGCGGGTCTGCTATTGGTGGCAGTTTGGGAACCACGTGCAACTGAAGGAAAACCCTTTTTTTCCTTAAGCATAAGAGAGAGACTTTTCAAGAACTGCAACACTGACTAACATCCCATGTTCTGTTATCCCTTGTGTGAGCTGGATAAAAGGAGAGAAGTGCTGGAAAGAAGGGGGGGGGGGGGGGGGAATTTACTTTAATTTTGTTTTGTTGTTTTCTCTTTACTTTTAATTCTGTTAGTAATAAAGCTCTTTCATTGTACTGCAACTGTTCAAGGTTTGTGGCCTGCTTTGCTTTTCTCCTAATTCTTATCTCACAGAAGGAAAATAAGTAAATAATGAATATTTTGAATCAAAACCACTACATTTAATTGGTGTTTCCGCCCGGTTTCAAACTCAACCCGCTACAGAACCCAAGGCTGAAACTCACACTTCATTTTCTCTCTTCCACGTGCTGTAATTCAGGTGCTAGAATGCAAATCTTTTATTTGTTCTCTGTAACTCAGGAAGAACTGGGGAATGGGAATCCTCTGAGTTGTGAAAGAAGAGCCCTGACCTGTCACTAAATCCAACTGAATTAAACGCACAGTTTGCCCTTTTGGGAGGCCTGTATGTTTGTCAGAGCTAAGCTTTTGTATTCTCTGTTGATGGTCATGATGTGTTTGTGTGTTAGAAATTATTGGAAGAATGAGAAAATAAAGAAATAATCAGTCATGCTTGCCAGACTCTGTAGTTTTAATGTCACTAAGTGCCATGGGAAAATGACGCGAAAACACTTGTCATCCAGCAGCCCTGAATACAGCCTTCCATCTTTCCTTGCCCTAAAAGAACTTTGTTTACAACATTAACTTCTCTTCTGTGTTTAGGCCTCACTTTAAACATCTTAAATTTTTTTTCAGTAGTAATTATTGATTTTGCAATTTGAATTTAAAGAAACAAGTTGGAATAAAAAGTTTCTTTTGATTTTTTCATTTCCCTCCCTTTTTGGCATAAAATATTATTTTTAAGACCACTGCATTATCTGTTCTTTTTTATTGTATACCTGGGGTGCTTTTTCTTTTCTAAGATAACTTCATTTATGTGTGTTATTTGTTTATTTGGTGTGAGTTATTGGTGATCCAGATTATATCAGGTGGCTGTGAAGCTAACTCAGAGTCATGACAAGAGAATAGGCACACGACAGATTTAGTATGGTCAACTAGAGTATACAGTGTATAAAGCATATAGTATATAGTAGAATATATTCAGTACATCAACCTTGTGTGCGTGGATGAATCCCCCTGGAAATGCCAGATCTCTTCCCACGTATTGCCCTACTTGTCAGCATTTGTGCTCACAGCAAGATGACCATTTGGCTTCAACAGAAGTAACATTGTGAGCTTCCCACAGAGCCAAACTGGTGGCTGCCTCTTAGTGACAGTTGTGACCAGTTGAGACAGCAAATTGCTCATTCCCATCCTTTCAATCAAAGAGTAGAATTAGATGCATTAATTTATTTTGGTTTAACTAATTGCCTGCAGCCTGCATAGGAGAAAATATTAAAGAAGCACTGCTTAGGCTGGTTGTCTGTGGTGGCTTTGCTAATCCAAGATTGGGAAGTACGTGTATCAGATGCTGCAGATCAAGGAAGGTGCAGCTGAGGAATACCCCTGCTCTGCTGCTCTACCGTGTAGCTTCAATTTGTGTGTCTGAGGTGCTGGAGACAGTTCAGCCGTGGCAGTGAGGAAGTCAGAGTGCCCAGATGGTTATCTGCTTCTCAGGAGAATCCTGCAGTCCATACAGAGCACAAGGCAAAACAACTGCAAAAAGAAAAAAGAGAAATAGAGAATTTAGGTTTCCAGGTTGGATAATTAACCATTAACATTCCTTGTATGTATTCATTCTGTGAATGAATGTGAGAGACAGAGGAATGAAATATTCTAAAGGTTAACAAGTGGCTGGAAAGTGACAGTGTGGATCTTGCAGGAACAGTTTGCCATGAGCTCCCACTAAAGCTGTTCCCTGAACTACTCAGATAAAATCTTCCTAGTCAAGCTCCCAGGCCCTGCGTAAAATATGTTAGAGGTTTCTCTGTTTTGGGAACATGTATCAGGTAGTGTAACATCCCCTCCCTCCCTTCTCACCCTAAAAGTTTTCAAATAAGGGAGAGAGATTTAAAACAAATCTGAGAAACTGTCCACAAGAGCACTTGATTTGTTACTGCGGAAATTCTTCAAAAGGCATTTGCCCAGCCTTTGAGCTGGAGAAATCCCTGAGTATTCCCATTAAAGCATAGCATTATCTGGTTAACAAAGCTGAGAGTTCATAAAATTTTTAGAATAAAAAAATCCGTCATAAAAATGTTTCACTGTCACAAGCCTGTAGAAATAGTAGAAACTATCTAAATCACTATAAAAGCAATGTTTTAACTTAAAAGTAATGCAAATATGTACTGGTATATATGTTTGACTGAACCACATGCATTTAAAAGTATGTTAGACTAAAATTAGATTACTGACCAACCTGTGAGACCTGTTTGGGGATGGACATTTTTAGTGAGTTTCATTCATGTTTTAATATTTTCTTCCATCTTTTTCCTTAATTATACCTTTTTGTGTTTCCCAAGGAGTGATTTGCAGGCACATGACATATGTCAAAGAATTCTCTAAGTTTGTCTGAATTCTTTACTTTTATGAAAAGTAATAAAGAAGGTCAAGCTGTGTTGCCATGCAACACGTTTGTGGTCTTGCTGTCTGCTCTTTCTGCTTGCTATAAAAAAATCAAAAATATAGGAGATAAAGAGCGTTCATTGGGTTGCCATTGCTGCAGCAACCACTTCCTCTCTGAGTCTGAGCCAATGACAGGAGTGTTTGGGGAGTAGAAGGCCCTCGGTGGCAGGAAAGGAAGCGATGATCTCTTTGTATTTTTAGACTCTGGTGAGGAGGGTTTTTTTGTTCAGCTTGAGTGTGTGGTTTTTGTTTGGGGTTTTGTCAGTTATTGAGCTCTATAGCAGAATGCTTTAGATTAATTCTCTGACTTTTTCCAAACCCAGCTTTTTACAGGGCGTGTGCATTTCAAGTCTTTGAGCTACATGTTTTCCATTTCAAACATGTGTCTTAGATAGCAAATTCCAGCCTGGAGTATGCACGTACATGGTGCTTGCATGACTGTCTCAGAGCACTGTGCTGTACAGAGGGACTGCAGGAAGAAAACCAGGTTGTCTATACAGAATTCTTATCTATTTATACATTTTGTTGTTACGGTTTTCAGCTCTATTCCCTGGTGCTACTGTACACCATGAACTCTTATACCCAAAGGATATGTTCCAAGTGACGCAGCTGGCTCTAACTAATGAGGAAGTGGTTAACTGGAGTAGGGAGTGCAGGAAAGCTGTTTGTTCACTTACGTACAAAGCTCTACGGAGTCAACAGGAGAGGCTTTCCATTGGACTTAACAGGATCTGTTCCAGCTGAAGTGGCCTTTTGGAAACTTCTTTGTACTTGAAAGTTTTCCAAAAGGCCACAACACGAAACAAAATTCTCATGGTGGCAAGAAAGCTATTCCCACTTAGATGTATTGAGGAATTGATTTATCTGTTACTGGTGGTATACAAGCTACTTCAGAAGGATGCGCAGTCCAGCATAGAACTAGGAGCTGCTAATTTTTCTGCTGTTCCTGGTAGTCATTACTGCCGGTTTTGGTAACCAAAGGGGTAAGGCAAGGGTATCTGTCCTAAAAGAGTTTTATAGTTTCCTGGTGCATGGTCAAGGCTCCGCTAGTGCCACTGGATTCTCTGAGATGCTGATATCTGCACTGATAAATTGCCAGCTGTGAGTTATAGCCCCTGCATAATCAGACTGTAGGTAGCTCTGTGGAATATAGCGATATGTATTTGTTGTATAAGCTTGAGAAGCTATATCCCATTTCACCCAAACATTATCACCCTCTCTAATCTTCCTAAGTATGATGAACCCACGTAATTCTTCTGCATTGGTTAAAATCTGCAGGTTGTAGTTTCCTGCACCTCCCTCTCCACTGTTTCCAGGTTCTGTCCCAGAGGAGATGCTGGTTGTGTTTGTGTAATGTTCTAGACTTCCCTTACAGAACACTAAAACCAGACAAGCACTGGTGGAATGCCTAACACTGGGACCCCATCTCTCTAAAATATCTGGAGACCATATAGCTTCACATTCCTGGCTCATGATAAAATTGAATTAAGCATATAGAGTCCCCGGTCAGGAATTCTTTGCCTTCATCCTCCCTTTAGTGTACATGTGGTATTGAAGGAATGTCAGCTCTGGAAGCTTTGTAGCCTGTCAGTCAGTCAGGAATGTGGTCCTTCCTGGAAATTTTGCTTATACTTACGCAAGAGCTTCTGTTCTGTGTAGTGCTGGAAGGCAGCAATTCTGCTCATCTGTACCTCGTCAAAGAACTTGCACCTTCAAGGTGGAGCAGTTTGAAATGAAAGGTTGTGTGCTCTAACTCTAGAGAAAGATATGAGCACCCTGACTCCTCCAGCGTGTGCACCCCCAGGTGTCACAGCTGCTTTTTGTTCTGCAGCAAAACCCAGATTTCCTGCCTGAGAGTTTATTTGGCTGCAGTTTTAATTTTCCATAAGTCAGGAACAGGCAAACAGATTTCTCCCCTAAATGTGCTCCCAACATTTATTACAGATTTGTGCATGTAAAAAATGTTCATGCATAGGTACAAAAGTAGTAAGTTCCTACGGTAGTGATTCATTTCAACATGGGGGGATTTTGTCACAGATGTATAGAATAGGTACTTAAATTGCAAACGTTTGTTCTAACTAAAATGGAAAAATTGTATCTTCTTTCAGTACTAGTTTTGAGACTTCAGTGTATCTCAAAAATCTGGGGAGGAAAGTATGTCTTCATTTCCTTCTTATGCAATTGCTCTAGTGTGCTTCCTTCCATCAAATGACTTCAGGTAACCTTAATATTTTCATTATCCTGATCCCTGGGTTAGATGCAGAGATGCAGGAGTGACCTCCACTATTTACAGACCCGGGATTCTTTATAATATTATTTTTATCTACAGGATGCAGGAATAAAACAAGTGCATTTTAAAAACTAAATTGAAGTCAGTTTTATTTTAGAAGATCAGAAAGTCGGATGAAGTATTTGTGATAATCAAATGAAATATTCTGGACTGTGAATATATTTTTATTTCATTGTAAGTAGCAAACAAAATTTCACTTTCTTCTGAATAAATTTGCAGAAGGCAGACTGGATTTGTCTTGTTCAGCTTGTTACTACTAAGTACTAAATTCTGATGCTGTTTTATTCATTGTAGATTGTGCATACTAAGAAAGTTCTCATTTTTTCATATTTGTAAGCAGAATTATATTGCCTAAAACACGTTGTAAGGAACTTGCTTGCCAAAAAATGTAATTGCAGAATTATTCCCTGCTGTGGTTCTGACAAGGTTTATGGAATCCTTTGTAGTCTCTTTGGTGCTTCTAAACTCAAAGTTGACTCAAATTTTTTTCTGAAAGCATTGAATTCTCTGCACTTGAAAGTTGATGGTGTTGGTGTGAGAGAGATTTTCCTAAGTCATAAAAATGAGTAATTACTGAAGAAGAGTAATTAGAGAAAAAGGAGCCTGAGGGGAAAGAAGTTCTACTTAAGCATTAAGCAAATACCATTAGCCATGCAAAAAGAGAAAATAATTTCTAAAAGCATGAATAGATGCACGTGTGTTTGGTCCATTTATAGTTAAAGATAAACCTAACTCTCAAGTCTGTTTCTGCACTTCATTGAATTTTGAAAGGGTCAAAGGATGTATGAAACTCTGAATACTCCCAGCTTAAACTGAACTGAATTAAAATAACTAAATTTAAATTTTGAATTTTTAAATAACTGAATCCTGCACTTCACGGAAGTCAACCTTCCTGTTCAAAGCCAGCTTTTCAGCCCAGCCCTTTGACACATTGTGTGGCTGGCTGGCCACAGCACATCCCAGCTCTGGCCAACTAAAATGTGTTTAATATGCGTGGCACATGAGTTAGTTTCTTCTCTTCCTCCCCCCTCCCCGCCTCCCCCCTCCCCCCAATCCTGTTTGTTTTAATGGAAAAACAGGTAACAGATTTTGCTGTCAGGTTTAATAGAGCAAGCTTCTCCCTCATCATCACTGGTCCATGGAGAATGTTACATTTCACTGTGAGTGAAATAGAGTCTTGTGTCACCCCATGTGCAGGGCTTGTGCCTGCTGCTGGAAAGAGATTGGTGACAGGGATCAAGAAGAATGCCCACACTTTTCCATTTTGACTTTTCTTGGAATGTCTAAAATGGAAATAGTGTTTTCTTGGAATGTCAGGAAAAGAGTTTATGTCACTGAAAAGCCTTTAGGAACCTCTACAAATATTATGTTGCAGTTTTAGTTCATTTTACTGCATTCTAAGTTAAAATTTAAAGATACTTACTGAACAGCTCCTTGAGCTTCAGGCTTTAAATTAATAACGATCTCATGAATGAATTGTGGCAAACAAATAAAATATGCTTTTGCCTTAGAAAAAGCTTCAATAATGTTGGACAGTTATCAAACTGATTGTACACTGTAAAGCAGAGTGAACTGTGCATGAAAAGCAGGAAGCTGGAATCAAGGCAGGGCATGCTTGCAGACAATCAGAGCAGGTACTCAGAAACAGGGCTGAGAAGATGTGGAGAGTGGTCAGTGTGCAGTACTGACAGACTGCTCAAGAGACAGAGTAAGTTTTTTTAGCCATTTTTTATGTGCACAGAGGACTTTTGAGACAGCCTTTGGAAATGTATCTGCATTCCTTGCAGGAAATACATGGATAAATCTACATAATAGAATATTATCGGTATTTATGTACAAAGCACATAGTGTACATGGTTGAAAAATGCAACCAGCTGACTCACTGTAAAATATTGTTAATAAAAACTGATTCTTAAAAATTGTATGAGCTTGTACACTCTAGATAAACAGCTGGCTTTTTTCAATAGCACAGCTGGTGTAGAAGAATAAAATGACTACAATTTGAACAGGACATGAGCTATGTTTGGCAAACCATTTGCATGAAAACAGAACATTTGCAACTTAATTTTCATTTATTTTAATTTTCATTGTACACCTATTAACCAGAGATCTGGACCTGCTCCTGTTGGTTTCAGTATCACTTGTTTAGTTGTAAGCCATTATGTGTCAGGGTATTGTAAATTTAGAGTAGGCCATGTTTCTTTAGCTGGAAATACCAGAGGAGGATACTGACTTTCAACATCCAGTGTGTCATTGCTGAACTGAAATTCACGGGAATTTAGGCAGATAAAATATCTTAAGGATGTAATTTCTTCCTTGAAAAGGCAAAGCAAACATGAAAGCAGTAAGAATGGCACTTCACAGCATGCAAAAGTCAACTGTTCCCACTGCAACTGTTTGTTTGTGAGGCTACAAAAGCATGTTCCCATGAATTTGGGCAACAGTAAAGAATACTGCTGATGCAAGTCAGCAGATGTGTAGTGCTTTCTGATTCACAGATGCATGCAGGAGTTAGTTGAAAGAAAAATTTCAAGCTCAACTCTAAACTCTGACTGGTTGGATTCTTTATATATTACTGCAGGAAGCAACATTTATATCACCAAATAATTTGCATTATTTTCTGGGGCCTCAAATCACAACAGTGAATCATACTAACATTTAGATTTTAGGACCTAGATGTTTGGTGTTATTCCTTGATTGGTCTTTTGTATCGATAAAAACAGATTTCCCTTTGAGGACAGTAATTTAGAAGTCTACCTTTGCTCCTGGAGCTACTTTCTCATATTTGTTCCTCGGGGACAGCCATTTAAAATACCAGTTCATAAAAACTTCTTTGCACTTAGGATGTTTCTGCATGACAAGGAGAATGCAGTGCAAAGGTGCCTGGTTTGCTCTAAGCATCTTACCTTAGGAACAAGAAGTCAAACAGTATGTTAGTGCCCACTCCACACTGCTGTTTGGCCAGGCTAAAGGAGATTTAGGGTCAGGTCAGCAGGCTGGGGATCTCTGCATAGCACTGCTCTGGGCTGGAAGAACAACACCCCCCTTCTGCCTTCTCTGTTTACTATTCATGCTTTCCTTGCAGAATTTCCCAAGCAGTCAAACCCAGCAGTCCTCTTTTCACAGGATTCTAGCCTACAATGTCATTATTTTACCAGGAAAATCACTATTTTAGAAATATAAACCACTACTTTCACACTGGTAAGTTCTGCTACATAAGAGAGACTTCCAAGTTCAAACTTACAGTGAGTTTATTTTCCTCCTGCTTTCTTTCCTGCATTTCTAAGAAAAAAGAAGGATTATTTCAGTGGCAAGTTTTCTTACTCTGCAGTGGTTTCAAGTCTGACTGATCTCCCTCCATAGCACTGTCCTGCAGTAAAACCTTGAGCTGGTGGTTATCAAGAGATACCCATTTCCATTGCTTGCAAAGTAGTGCCCCAAAAGAAACCAAGTCAAACCAAATTCCTAATTCCAAAAGCAGGCAAGGAGGAGCCAATACAAACCCACCCATACACAAAAAATCAAATACCAGCACACTGCACATTCCTCTATTCTTGTTAAAACCAATCTAGGAATGTTAATAACAAAGAAAACAAATCACTTTGTCAGAACCTGGAACTTCTGTCATGGAAAAGATTTCCTTAAATTATTGTTAATAGCTATGAATCATCACCTGCAGTGGTTTGGGGATCAGAGGGCATAACCTCGGTGCTCCATCAGCCGGGGCTCTAATTGCCCACACGTGAAGGCTCTGCTCCCACATCCACACAAGTGCGAGGATGCATCAGGATTCACCCATTCCAGATGAAATGATGTCTAATAATACTAACATGAAGGATTTATGGTTAGTGGGGGAGATAAGAGAAAACACTTCTCTTTAAGTAATTATCATTTAGAGTGAAAAAGAAATTACAGGTGTGTCTTGTGGTAACAGCACTGAGCTGGAATCGCTAGACTGAGGCTAAATTCCCTGTTCTACCACAGACATCTTTTTTGAAGTTGATGTATTAATTTCTGTTTCAATTAGTCAAATATAAAATAAGGTTAATACTTTCTTTGCCTCTCTTCAGTGTGTAACTGTAAGCTTTTCATATCTGTACCAGTGTAGGGCTTAAGTCTTGATCAAGACCTGAAAACAATGCTCTCAACATCAAAACAAACACAATAGGAAACCTCTGTGTATCCTCCTAAACAAAGATATTTACTCAAGCAAGTACATTTCCAAACAATTTATTCCATATTGTAAAATATTGTCTTGGTTTGAAAGACAAGTGTCTGCTAAGGAAGGCAGAAACCTCCCTTGGAATGGCAGATGCAACCCCTTTCCCTCCGAGTTATTATAATTTTGAAATCAAGGGGCTTTTAGGCAAAGATGTGGGAAATAGGAATAACAGTTCTTTACTGTTATATATCTATATGTGTATAACCAGTCAAACAAACAGCAATAACCATGGCAGTAACAGCAAACAATCACAAACCCAGTCCCAGCCTTTCGGCTGTCAGGCCCTTTCCCCTCGGGTGCAGTTCCGCTCGCAGCCGGCAGGGGCGCTGGCGGCTCCCGGTGAGCAGGGCAGGTGCGATGGTTCCCCCGCGGCTGCAGGGGGCGCTCCGGAGCGAGCTCGGGGAGCACGCGGCTCTGGTGCCCTGGGATCCCGGGGAGGGATGGGACAAAGGCTTCACAAACGCCTGGGCAGCCGATCCCGGTGTCCGGCCAGACCCTCGGGAGCAGCAGGCTGGAACGGCAGGCAGGAGCAGGGACGAGCACAAATCCTGGGTGGCAGACACGATGTATCCAAACAGAGAAACCCCTCGGAGGTCTGGGCAGGCAGGGCGAGCACGGCTACAATGTAGCGAAGGCTCAAAGCAACGGCGGGGCAGGGCGGCCACGGCCCGGCTCCTAGCGGGGCATGGAAGGCAGCTTTGGGATCCTGGGGCTTCTCCAGCAGAAGGAAAAGCAGCCGAAGAAAGCATACTCCTCTCTGTCCAAACGCACTCAGGTGAAAACAAAAGAGTAGCCAGATGCGCCCCACTCTGTAGCCAGGTCTTTTGTTTTTCTTAAATACCCAGCCGTTTGCTCCCCTAGCAACATGTATGGGCAAAAATTCCTTTAACGGAAGAAAAACCAGGAGAGCTCCTAAAAGCCCAACAAATATCTCTGTTAAACTGCTGGGAAGAGATTGCTGGGAGTGACAGGCTGGGCATGTTTGGACAAGTAACTTAGTTGGGGATCACCATGTTTGTCTCATGGTGGTCCTTTGAGGAATAATCAGAAATTGTTTTAAATAATTCGAAATGTAGACAAGTGATGAATAATATTCCTATTAATCTTTTAATAAAAAAATAAAATTAAATCCTGGAACACATTCACAAGGGAGCACACAGAGCATCTTGCAAAGACTAAGACTTGAAAATAGATCAGAAATGTATCAATCAATTTTAAGATTGTTTTATGTGGATGAGACAGCATTCTATAAATCAGAATTCCTTAATAAAATTGCTACTCTTTTGCCATAATCAATGCCCTTGGATTCAGTGTAGCTGGACCGATGTAACTGATGATGAAGCTGATTCATTGTATTTTCTTGATAGAAATAAATCTTAACTAAATTGAGGTCAATGACAAAACAACTATTGCCATCAGTGGAGGCAGAGTTGTACCCTTTAGAGCTGCCTTCGTGCATAAGGACAGATCTGCTTCAGTTTAGTCGTTGCTGGTTTTCTTCTTTTTTTCTGTTTTACCTTTGCAGTTTTCTGAGAACAGGACTAGACACCACTGGCATGTTTTAGCATGAACCTCTGTGAGCAATACTTACCGTTGTTGAAATGCAGCTCACCAAACAATCATTACCTTGAGCAGGCACAAAAGACACTCAGTGTCTTCTGGACTCCAGCTCCTCTCTGCAGGAAGGGATCTCCCTACTGATTTAGAACAAAAAATTGCACAAATTGAAATGGCAGCACCATCCCTGATGGTTTAGTCTAGTTACAGAGAAATAAAAGTAGATTAAAGGGTTCAACTATTCTTTTAAATATGAGAATTATGTGTAAGACGGAGCCAGTGATAAATCTGTTACATTTTCTGTGAGCATTCAGATAAGAACTTCAAGGAGTGGTATGAAAATTTCAGATACAAGATCATTTTGGCATAATTTCTCCTTTGATTGAGTTTTATTTCTTATATTCCACCTGAAGTTTGAAAGTTTGTACTCTAAGACTTGTATTAAATCAAAACCTGAGCAATAGGCAGTCAGGCTGGAAAAAATTCAGACACGTTTGAACAAAGATTTCTTGTGCAGCTCTTGCTGGAGATGGTGGGAGCTCTGCATAAGAAAGATGGGTGGGGTGGACCCCTTTTAAAATATTTTAATTTTTTCCTTTATTTATTTTTTCCCTCCTATCTGAGGGATAAAAATGCTTCTGGTCTCACTTACCATTTTAAACAAAATCAGCTTGACCATCCTTATGCTGTTGCTAACATGAACCTTGTTTCTTGTATGACTAAATCCCAACAGCAAACACCATCTGCCTGTTGAAGGAGCAGGCGAGTCACCACCGAGACAGAGTCTCACTCCTTAGGACTTGGGAAACATCAGAGCTACTACAAAAGCTGAACAGCAATACCCTTAGAAATGTCTAATTCCACATTCTGTGCATTTGTTTATTGAAGTTCTTCCTCTGATATTGAATAAATTTTCACCTATTAAACTGAAGCATTTACAAAGAGTTTTGCTCCAGATCCAAATTCACATCAGGTGCCATTGTGTGAAATTTTACTGAATTCCTTCAAACAGTAGATGGTCTTGGAAAATCATCTTACAGCTAAGAACACAGAAATTCAGATTGTGATAGAGCAACATAAACAGTCATGGCACATCAATTTACCCTTGCAGGAATAATGTGTATCAATTACTGTTGTTAAATGATTCTTAAGTGCTGTTTCTCCACAATATCCATAGGAACTAAGAAAAAGCTGTGACTTATTATTCAGGCATTTAAATTCCAGCAAGTTCTAAAAGACACATCTTTGCCTTGGATTTTTTTCATGTAAATAGAAACATACACTTGAAAAAATGCTATTTTATCTGAAATAATAGTTGTGCACTCTCTGATTTAGTAAAGTACTATTATTTTGGAAGTTAATATTTTCCATCCTGCTCTAGAATGATTTTAACATTTTGTACAGCAGATAGAAGCAAATGAATAGTACGCAAAAGAGCTAAGTTAGCTACTTTAAAGTACATGTACAAATATGTTTCCTTTGCAGAATACAGCTGCTTTCCAGCAGGACTGCCCAGCCACTTCAGTAGTTATGAAAGGTTGTAGAATGGTCAAGGTTGGAAGGAACCTCAAAGCTCATCTCATTCCAGCCCCGTGCCACGGGCAGGGATGTCACTCACTGGATCAGGCTGCACAAGGCCCCATCCAAGCTGGCTTTGGAGGTGGATATTTCTACTCGACTGGTGTCCGATCCGTAGCTATGGAAAGTCATCGCCTGCGGAAGGCGAAGAGCAGTAGGATTCCTGCAGGAGAGCTGTCCAGCAGTGGTGCCTTCTGTTTCCTTCAACATCTTCCAAATGGGAGGCACCATGCTGAGCTGCCTTGGATACCTTTTGTGAGATCATGGCTTTGATTGGAATGTGTGTGATTTTGAGCCTCATCAGAGTAGAACCTTCCTTTAAGCACTGACTGTGCAGCATCTGGAAACCAGTTGCTGTTTGGCAGCACTGACCCTCATCTGCAGAGGGCAGTGGGCAACAAGGCTTAGCCCCCTTAAACTTCTGCTCAGATTAATTTACAGTCTTTGGGATTTGATATCTTGCAAGCATTTTATAGTGAGGTGGGCCCAGGAAAGAACAACAACCTCTGTTAACAAAGCATGGTGTTGCGGGGATATCTCTGGTTCATGATGCTGGAGCAAATGAAGGCATCAGTACAACCCCACAGTTGGTTGTCAGGGTGAATGTACACTCATCTGGATGTTTCTGAGCCAGCATTTCCAGCAGAAACTGAGGTGTTTGACCATTAAAACTGAGAGCAAAACTGCAAAGGACTACATGGACATAGGAAATTGATATGTGCAATTATGAAACACTTTCCAGAGGTGTCCATGGCAACTAAAATTCATAACTTTGTTGGATAACAAAAATCCCAACAGAGATCGTGATCGAAATATTGACTTTATGTCAAGATGTAATTCCTCTCTCTACTCATCTGACCTTTTCATATTTCACAGGATATAAATTGCTGACCTCTTCCTTTCCATTAGAAGATAAGGACCTTATCACCTTTCCTCTTTTCTGCCATCCTTATCACTCCACAGGCAGTAAGTCTGTGCTCCCAGGTGGTGTAATTGATACTTATCTAATTAAAGGCAAAGCATTTTTTCTCAACTTGTATTCAGCTTTGAAGTGTGTTGCTTTGATTTCAGACCTGAAGAACAGCTTTGTGTGCCTGAAAGTTACTCTTTTTTAAACTGTACTAATTGATCAAATCAAATGTGCTACCAACTTTGCCTTCCCTGTGCACCAATGCATTCATTTTTTTTAGAGAAAAAGAGAAGACAATTTGTCATGGATCTAGTTAAAAGCTATGTGTGAGGTTTGCAGCTCTTCAGAGCCTTTGAGATTAGAACAAAATGTTCAAATATGATGAGATAAAGGATTCAGTAGAGACAAAGGTAGATAAGTGGATTAGCAAGTAAAACAGTGTTAGGACTTACTCTCTTAAATGAGCGTTCAAGATGCAAGTTCCAAATTTCTTACCTTCTTGTGGCCTGTTGCTGTAGGGGAATAAATTTGGATTATGTAGAATTGAGGAACTAGTATAGGGTGCCCTCCATCATAGTATTCCTTATCATTTTGTTTAGTGAGACTGTCTTGTTGCCAGTTACTAATAAGGTTTGTGATGGTTTGGGGTTTTTTTTCTGAGCTAATTGCTCTTTTGAGTTGGGCTTTTTAAAGTATGTGATAGGATTGCTGTTTATAATATGCAATAGCTGCAAGAATCTCATAGAGTTTTCTGAGGTCAGACTGTCACGATGCTTTTGTTTGCTTATGCTGAGCTAGTACTTGGCAGCTTGTGTGGTAGCTCAGCCATTCTCTAAATTAACAGGTTGTTCTTTGTATTTGAAGGGGGATTGATGTGGTTGAAGTGATTAGCATGTACATGCCTAAACAAATTGCTCTGGGGGAGAGAGAGATCCATTTGAGAAAACTGGATAGGTCCAAAGACTGTTGTAAGAACCCTAGTATGCTCAAGAGTGTGCAAAGGACTTGAGAATAAAATTTCAGACCAGAAAATTACTGGTAAAGTACAATTTTACTCTAAAATCTTTGTCAATGAAAGTTCAAGGATGTACTTTTTGTTAAATTTCTTTGGAGGCAAAAGCCCTGGTGTAGATACGAGACACAGTGAGAAAAAAAATCAAGTGCAACAATTTATTTTTCTGTGATAACAAAGTTAGGCCAATCCTCACAGTGTTTGGCTTCCTAAGTAACTTGGGAGTAAATGATCATTAAAGTGCTTAAAGGCATTTTAATAATATTGCAAAGTCACTCAAACTTCTTTTTTCAAAGGACTTGGAGTCTACGTGGTTTTTTTCTTAAGAACTGGAGCTCCTGTCTCTGTGGACCAGCAACAGTTACCCTGAATGTTTTTGTGGGGCCTCATTGTGTTGGCAGGGCAGGAGAATCCTGTGTTCCACAGAACTTTTAGAGTTCACCTGATGGTTAAAGTCCCTTTACATTTCAGCATGTGGAAGCACTAGATTAATTGTTTACTTATTCTTAACTGAAATACTTACGAATACAAAGTCTAATAATAGAGGACTGACCTAATTCTTTACATTTGTATGCACACAGGTTTTGTTATTTTTTCCACAAATGATGCCATGGACTTAATAACATAATGGGAGGACCCCAAAAATACTGGTTTTCACCTTCAACTACCTTTTATTTACACACAGCAGTATATCATTGACTAAGACTGGCTTTTGAGTACGTGTATAACATAAAACTAATATACTTTGTTCTTGGTTTTGCCTTGCAGTACAGAATTGGACAGCTGTACATGATCAGCAAGCACAGCCATGAGCAGAGTGACCGAGGGGAGGGTGTGGAAGTGGTGCAGAATGAACCCTATGAAGATCCCAACCATGGCAATGGTCAGCTAACAGAAAAACGTGTCTATCTCAACAGGCAAGTGCACTAAAACTGTTTCTCTCAGCATGGACTTAATAAAAATTTGCAAGGAATGCAGGCAACAGCCTTTCTGTTTCAAAAGAATATGTTCCCATGAATACATGCTGCTTCCTGGTAGCCATGGGGAGGTGGGGTAGATCAGTGGCTTGAAATAGAGGGATTAGTTGTTATTCCTTCTAGAGTGTCTTCTGCATGAGAAGGAACTTGAAGTTAAGGATATAATGAAAATCAGAGCTTTTGTTTTCTTTTACACTTAATTGTTTGTCATTTTGTTCTCCAAAATTGTTGGGGAGGGGGGACCAAAAAACTAAACAACAAAGCCAGCAAAGTCCCACCCTCCAAAAAAACCAAAACCAAACCATTAAAAGGCTTAATTTTTTCTCACCTCATAGTCATGTCTCAAAGCCAACTGTATTTTGCCTCAGCAAAGTTAATTGACATTATGAATGACCATTAGGCTTGTACATTCATTGTATGAATGACAGCCTTCGGGACCATTGGGCTTAAAGATATGGTGGAAAATTTGGGGGTTTTCTCCCTGAAATTTCATCATTTCTTAGAGTGAAATGTTTGTCTTCTTATGCTGAAATGATACTGCTGAGGATCGATGTCTCCACACTCACAGGCCAAAGATGTTTAGATATATATATATTTGTGCAATATGAGATATATTTCTCAATCTGTTCCCATTTTTACTACTGCTGATCTAATTGAATACCACTGCTTTTTCTGAAGTTCTTCTTTTCCCCTGGGCCTGTTTCATTTTATTAAACTTATGCTCTGCAGCATTTTGGAGTGCGCATACAAACACTACAGCTATTGCTTCCACATTGCAAGTTCCTCCTGCACTGCAAACCAGACATATCTAACCTTAATTCAGGCCAAATTGAATCACCAGTGATGTTACACACACACACAAGAGTTCAATAATATATATCTTGCCAACATTTAATATTATTTTTATTGTAAGTGTTCTCTCACAGGCTATATAGGACTTGGGAAAAAATCAATAAATATATTCCCATTGTAGAGCTCCCACAAGTTGTGGGGCTTTTTAAAATGTTTCTGGATATTTCTTTCCTGCATGTTAAAAATAAGGCTTTAAGCACCAAAGAGCATATTCAGAATTGCCACTTCAGGGCGATTCAGAATGACCACAAGAACCTAGAAGCTATGTACTAACCATACTTGGGAAGCACTTGATTCCTGATAGTGCAGGCAATGAAACACGGGATCTTTTAGCCAAAGATGGGTACAAACATTGACAAAGTAAATCTTTGTCCCTATAACAACTCAGAAGAGTTACCTAAAGCTGTGGTGGATGTTTGAAGTCAGGTTCACCGAGCTTAATGATAATTCTGAATCCTCCATCACCAGATTTGCTGTTTGAATCTGGGTGTGGCATCACAATGCCACCTGATATTGCAGCACTGTTGAAGCTTTGTGGAAAGGATGAGGAGGTTTTCTGGCCACTGTGGGTTTTGCTGGGAGGCTAGGGTGTCTCTGGAAGATTTCACTGTAGGAGACATGCTTCCATACAAGATGTGCTGGAAACTTCTCCTCTGGCTGCCTTCCTGAGGAACAGGACTTCCACCAGCACTGTTCTCTCCCTCCGTTTTTTTCTTCTTGGGTCCACTGCCCTAAAAAAACTTTGTTTTGCTCTATTTTGATCTGAACTTATATCTCTTAAAGAAATTTGAGACTGAGCTTCATCTGGACAGGGTAGAAATAAGGAAATAAGGAAAAAAGAAAAGATAATGTGACCCACAGCTACCTGTGCTGCTGAAATAGAGATATTATCTTTTCGTTGAGTGGACCTTGGAAAAATTAATCTGTGTCTGTGAGTGGGATTTGCTGGCAATTCTGAGTATAATCTGTATTTTGCTCATGAAGTTATTTTTTTCAGGATGTGCTGTACTGGTGAAGATAGGCAGACAGGCAAATACGCTAAAAACAACAATAACCAAAAAAAGTACAAAATGAGTGTATGTTTTCTAGTGTCAGTGTAACCTTAGTCATATTTAGAATTATTCACTGCCTCTTCTCTCCTGCTGGAGCAATGTTTTCAGAAGCTGAAAGTCTGCATCCTCTGGTATTTATAATTTAGGCACCAGAGTAAAGTTTAGCAGGGGTAAGGGAGGCAGTCATAAAAACACTGACAGAGACTGACAAAATAAACAGATCTGATACAGGGAAGTCTATTATGCAGGATGTAAAATGCTGCTTAAAAGTCTGTACACAAGAAAGGTTTATGTAAAGAAAAGAATCTGGTTTTGAGCAAAAGTCAATGCACTTGACTTTCAATCTGTAGATAATGTACTAACATCTGCGTTTTGCCTCTGGACAAATAAAATATTTATATGTAGCTAGATAATGGTTAAATAAGCCTTAATGATCCAAAATGTATTTTCTTCAGAAATTTGCTAATATGGAAAGTTAATTTACTTTCTGCACACAGTTATCTAAACAGAACTATTTCAAACATTTACACTCGGGAAATAGAGGTTTGGAAGCATCTCCTGCACTTCAGTACAGATTCAATCTTGGCCTGGGTGATCTGCTCGATGCTTTGCCAGACCAACACCATCTGAACTGTGTCCCCCATGTACAGGGATATTTGTGGCATCCAAGGCCTGCTGTCCTTGGAATGACTAGTCCTGCATCTTTGTTCCTGGCAGCCTGAGTGCTTCTAACTGAAGTCATTAAGAGAGGGTTGAAAGATGAATTATAGTGAACTTGCCTTTTTAAATATTTGTTTGTTCATCAGTTTTTGGTACCCTCTGTGACCAGACTGCTGGAAATGAAACCCAAGAGCCATGGTAAAAAAATGCTCCCACTCTTCCATAGTATTATTCAATTACCCTTTAATGGTCCTTCCATATGGTGTATCCATGTCTTTGTTTTCTGATTCTGCTGCTGTTGTACCACTGCATTGGTGAGTTCTCTTGACAGAATGAGCTCTGAGCTGTAACATCAGTTCCATTAATTCTCTTCACTTTTGTTATTTACTTTTCCCATCAGCAAAATGGGACTAATGCTGCCTACCAGCCTCACGAGGTGTTTTGAGTGATCTGTTAATTTTAATATAAAAGCTTCCTACTCAGGAGTTGGTATTGGTAATGTGGGAACAGCTGAGTGCCAGGTGAGCTGAGCATGAGGGCTTCAGTGCTGGCAGAGAATATGAAGGAAGAAAAAAGAGTCTGTAAGAAGTAATGGATTCGGGATCGAAGTGGACTCAAAGCCCACATTTCCTCCTGACCTCTTGTTAGAGAGTGCCTCCCTGTGGCTGAGGACAAGGTGCCACAGTTACACCTTGTTTGGACTCACCTGTTGAGTTCAGCCCTGGCCAAAGGTTTGGGGCCATGAATTCTCAAAATGAGCAGCCTCAGCTCAGCCCACTCAGAGGTTGTTGCACTGGCACTGATCTGCTCCCTCTGCGAGGGCAGCACAGCTGAGGCAGAAAATGAAAATACTCTTGAGAAGTCTGGGTGTTGCTGTGTCCCCCAAACACCTCACAAATGATGAGCACATCTGGAAGTATCTTTATTTCTACAATACACATAAGTCATAATATATTCTAATTTTATATTTTCTTTTAACTTTCAGCAAACTGCCTAGCTGGGCTAGAGCAGTTGTTCCCAAAATATTTTACGTTACAGAGAAGGCCTGGAATTATTATCCTTATACAATCACAGGTAAGGAATGTAGCAGAAATTATTGCTGCTTTGTGGTGTGGGGGTAGTTTAGTTTATCTTCAGAAGCTCCAAGTTATACGTTGAACTACAAGCACCAAGTCTCTTTAACATCTTCTGTTGAACTGCATATATTTTTTCACCTTATATGTACTGGTATCAGGAACTGAAGATTATAGACTAAGGATAGGTAAAAACTGGAGTGCTATATCTATGAAGTTTCTTGCTGGCAAAGAAAACATCAGGTGCTTGGATTCTGTCTGACTTGTGTCCTTTATTGTCCCATAGACTTTATTCAAATAGAAATCAGCAGCCTATCTGACACAATAATTTTTATTATTAATGTGTGTTTACTGTAAGGATCTCGCATCATTGTTTTATTTCACATTTCTTTTTTTTTTCTTTTCCCTCTTATTTCGTTTTTTTACAAATGGACAATTGGAAATCAGAATACACAGTAAGTTTTTCTTCCTCTTTTTATTCTAAAATAGAAAAATTATGTAAACTATAGTAGTGGAATCCAATCTGATTCCTTCTTAATATAACTAATTCATAATACATTCAATAGTGAAACTTTATTTTAGTTATTTGTTTAAGCAATTTAAAGGGAAATTTGACATAATTCTAAAGGGATCCTATAAATTCTTTTTTATCACTTCAAAATAATTTGATATGTTTTTACTTACTGACTGTAAGAAAGAGAAGGTTCTATAAAACAGGGTGAGGCTTTTAAGGTTCCAGTTATTACCTGGAGACATGAGAACAGATTTTATTTTATTTATTGTTTTATTAACTTATAAAATGCTCATCTCTGGTATAGTATCTGGGAAACTGTACAATCTGTAGACAAAATTAAACATAATCCGGGCATGGTGCCCAGAAAAATCAGCTATTCCCTCTTGCAGAGCTAAGGCAAAATATAGCACATAAATCATGAGAAAAATTGTTTTAAATGTGCTGTCCTCAATAATACGCAATAAGTCTTCACTCTTCAGTCTTGGAAGGTGAGGAGGGGATGGTGAGGAGGTTCCAGGTGAAGGGACCTTTCAGAAACTCCTGCTTTGATTTAGTTTGAACTTCTGACTGCAGATAAAACATAATCCAGATGTTTCTCTTAATTCTGCAGTGCTCAAAATATTTGTGTAGATTTTTTAAAAACTCATAAAGCATAAAAAGAAAAAAAAGATATTTCAGTATGATAAAAAGAAAAAAATTAAGGGATTTAAAGTCTCATATTTGAAAACTGGAGACCAAGAGTTGAAACTGTGATGACCAGGTTTGAAAAACCAAAGCAACAAACTGTGCTTTTCAATATGTGCTACAGGTACTTAGAATATTCATTTGATTGTCAGAGAAAACCCAAATGTACCAAAATGGACAGTAGTGATGAGGGAGAGATTCTTAGCTGGTTTTACCAGAAGACACTTTCAGTAGGATCTGTCACAGTTCACATTAATTAAGGTTTACCTTTGATACCACATTTAGTTTTAGGCTGGGAAGTTGACATTTGCTGTGTTGCACTGATATCTCCCCATGGTAAATTTTTTCTTTAACTGAAAGTAAATTTCAATCTTTTCATGTGATTTTTTTTTTCTTTAACTGAAAGAGACAAGTGGGGATGATGCAAAGGGTGGTGGCAGACAGAAATATGTATCTAAATTTGAAATGCGACACATTATTAAAACCAAACAGCAGTGCTGTACTCAGAGCATCTGAATCAGGAGGTGATCTCTGTCTGGTCTGTGAAACAACACCTGGTGCAGATCGGAGGAAGGTACAGCTACAGAAACGTTCAAGAGCATCAGCAGAAATGATTGCAGCATTGAAGAGACATGTAAAGAAAAATTAAATCAGTCCAGAAATGTAGAAGGTAGGCAAAGCAATCACTGAGTGACAGAGTAACTGCCTAGGGGAGCTGGGGACTAGTTACTCACCATGGTGCAAGGAAACAGAACTAGAAATACTGGGAGGAGATCAGGGAAACTGTACTTCAGACAAAAATCTAAAATATGCATTAATGGAGCTGATAGGCTGTGAATTTATCTTCATGGAAAACAGAGATAGTGCCTTTGCCTCAAACTATTGAATCTAGAAAAAAATGTTTAATATACCACTGGGAATAATTGCTATCCTTGTCTGGAATACTTCTCTAAATTTGATCTTCTATATTCATTAGAGAATTCTGAAAGAAAGAATATATAAATATATAAGATAGCTTGGAAATCCTTTTCTTCAAGATCATAAATTCGCTCTGAAGGGGGACATGGTAAGATTCAAATTGAGCCTCATTTCGAGGGAAACTGATTCTAAAGGCAGGCCAATAACTGGATAAATAAAGCATAATCTTATCGAGTCAAGTACATACTGGTCTGTGGTATGTTCACACCTTATTAACCTTGTAAGCTCCACTCTAAATAAAGAGAAGGACCTTAAAGGCTCAGCATGTTATTTCAGTGTGTGTTAGTGATTTGGAAGAGGATGTGAACAGCAGACTGAACCTTACTGATAGTCTTAAGGTTTTTCAGTTGTAAAATATGAAGGCTGTTGAGAAATTGCATTCAAGCCCATACTCTGACATTCAGAAATGCAGTATGGAATAATTTCATCAATCTGGTTCTCCTGTGAATATTATGGAATTCATAAACATGACTTCTTAAGGATCTGAAATTAGGACACCTAAGAAAAAAGGCTCATCAGGCATTGAAAAATAATTTTCAGAATGTTGTTCTGTGCAATGGTTGTGTAAAAAGCCAAGAGTGATTGGATGCATGAAAACAGGAATGGAAATTATACTGTCATGATGTTAGTCCTCTGTAATCTGGATCCAGTTATGATGGCATCTGCTTTAAGCAATGGTATTTGTTACTCAGCAACCCCCTAAATTTGACAGCAAACAGCACATCTGCTACTGGGTATTGGCAACATTATTAACAGCATGTAAAGCAACTGACACGCTCGAGATAATGAGTTTAACAGAACTATTGCACAAGAGATGCTTTTGTGGGGTGGGATATGTGCCATAGTGTCATGTCAGGAGAGCATTTGCGAATGTACCTTGTTAAAGCTGCTGTACAAAAGACTTCCTATCAGGAAGATGACACATGGGTGCTGCCCCTAGAAGTGCTGTATCAGAGCTGGAGCTAATCCTTGAAAGCTTCCTGCTGGCATTGAGAGGGAGGAGAAAGTCGAAAAAATACTTTCAAAGCTGAAACCAAAGGAAGTAATCCAGATTTGGGGGTACTGTTTAGAGATTAAGATATTCCTGTAAAGTTTGAAGTTATAGTGGCTGGGGTGTTACTTCAGAACCATATGTGAGAAAGTCTCTTCAAGTTAGACAGGAGCTGCTTTGGTTTTGATCTTGTCATTAGAAACCTGACAAGATGTCTTGCTAAAATATTTGTTTGAGGTTTATATATAAATCCATTTAATATTGTGATTAGGTTGATGTTAAGATCATACATCTGGGGTACTCTATTTAGGATGCAGCAGAAAGGGAGCCCTACAGGGGTAACTCCAATGGATTCCACTTCATAAGCAATTCCAGGACTTGGTGTGGTCAAGTGCCTCCTGCCCAGCTACACCTGCTCCTGGGGAATGGGTGCTGCTAGCTGCTGGCTTTGGAAAGAATTCCTTTGCTGGACAAGGGCTGGGGCCTTTTTCACTTGGAGGACGGAGAAAAGATGCCTTGCAGCTCTCAACAACCCCTGTGTGCCAGCTTACCACAGCCTTTGCAAATATGTATCTTTAGTGGAAAATATTTATGCTATTCACGGTGGCAAGAACAACTGAACTTTCAGGAGGCTTTGTTATTTTTCTTTCTGAGGTTGCCCAGCCAGATTAGAAATAATTAACTAGAAAGCAAACTTGTGTCTATTGCAAACCAAACGAAAAAATAATTGCATAGAACTAGGTTTCTTTACCTGCATTGGGATACTGTTAGAAAATAAACAGCACAGAGCAAATATCCATTCGACCTGCTCAAGTGACAGTGGAGATTCTGGACAAAAAAAGAGAGGAGCCTCAAGCAAACAAATACTCAGATCACGAATGTTTGGTGACTAAACCATGGTACAAAATCTTCATGTGATCGAAGTACACTGAAAATGAGCTACACAAAGTTTAGCCCTCAAGTTGGAGAACAAAGGGTTTAGGAAAAATACAAAGAGAATTTAAGCAAACTCTTCTGAATTTGAAGGTACAGTTCAAGTGTTTACCAGGGATCAGTTCAAATAGATTTGCCACCTGACCTGAACAACTTTGGTGTTGTTAGCAATATTTCAGTTCTGGGGCTGAAATTTGAAAACAGCTGGATAAATTTTTTGCACCTAATTTATGGACAAATGTTAGTTTCACAATTATATAAACAAAACAAACATTAAAATGGCATTGTTTGCTCTGTGCAAAGGAGGAGGAGCATTCCTTCAACATGCCAGTGTCTCAAATTAACTTACGAATACAATATAAATTCAGAATATTTATGGAAAACAGTTATGGAACAGAAAGCAGGAGACAACAATTCCTTTGATGATTTATCACAATGACATTTATTCTTCTATAGCAAATGACTGAGGAAAATAAAATTATGTCATCTGGTATGTGTCAAGGCCCCAGAGTGAGAGTTGCTAAATGGTCCATTGCTGACCTGCTGGTTTCTGATTACTTTTGAGAACAGGCATGTTTTGTGCTTCACTTAGCTGCCGGTTTATCCATGAAGTAAATTATCTGGAAGAAATGTTTTTGTATTGTTATTTTTATAATGAGATGACTTGAGAAGGAAAACAGTTGTTTCAGATGAACATTGCTGTAGAGATTTTCCTGTGTTCTCTTTATCTGATTACCAGCCCTTGAAATTTGGATGTAACCCCTCACTCTTCAGTGCAGAAACTTTTCTGCAGTTTGAGGATATGAAGAGTCTTCATCAAAAATGCAGCAGAATCTGTACCGGAGGATTAGAGCCTAATGCCAAGTTACTATCAGCATCCTCCCATCTTACCCCCCGACTCAAAAAACAGGCTAACTGCTGCCATTGTCCTAGGAGAACACAGATTTTTTTTTCCCTTAGGGGTTCTAGCAAAAGGAAGGACCTCTGTAGAATTTATAAGAAGCAAATAATATATCTTTTTAGAGAGCTGCAAACCTGTATTCTCATTTAATAGCTTGATCCCATTGAAATTAGTAACTCAAATTGCTTGAGAGAATTCCCTTTTTCCAGCACTGGCTTATTCCAAAGAAATCCAGCCCCCTCTCTGATGGATGGGACTGTCATTTCCACTTGTGCACGCTGCTTTTCACTTCCCTTCTTCCTCAATAAGCAGGTTACTGTTCCCATGTATCAAAGAAAGAGATCCTAAGGGAAGGCAAAGCCAGAGATAAGAGTTTTATAGTGGTTGGAGGCAACTTGTTAGTCATCGTTCCGTCTTCAAGTTATTGTACACAATACAAACAGTGGTTTTCTTTCTTGGCTTGTTTATGAGAGTTTTGCTCCCTTGTTTATTTTCAAGCCCTGGTTTTGCATTGTTCTTTTCCTTTCCACTCAACAGCACTTTTGTTTTGCTGTTTGCCACCTTCCTGTGCTTATCTTGCTTTCCAAATTTTCCTCCCTCTCACTGAGTCACATCTTCCAAATACTGCCGTGACCCTGCCCAGCCCTTTCCGTCTATTCTCTTCCAACCTTGTCACCCTGATTGATGCTGGTTTGTGCCATGGGTGACCTGATCACACAGCAGCTCTAGGAGCTCACATGCAGACCTGTCTGGAGGAGTCTGAGGGGAGGCAGTAACATGGTAGCCATTTTCCAAAAAACATTGAATATTCCACCTTCCATCACCCCATAGTCCCACATCCCCTTTGTTTGTTACAGCAAAGTTGGGACTCCATTTCTCTTTCCCAGGTTCTTGATCTTCAATAAAGAAATTTTGTTGTAACCCCCTGAGTACCAAAATAGTGCCCAAAAATTTTGAATTTAAAGGATGTGATATCTGGAATTTACCCTACGGAAAAGATTTCATTTGCTTGAACACTCTCCCCTCATTGTAATAGTCATGGTGTTCTTTGTCTGTAGGCTCCATGGAATTTGCTGTCTGAAGAATCTGGTTCCACCTGTGTTGTCAAAAAAATGCATGTGTGACCATATGAGAAAAAAGTCATCAATCTGAAAAGTGGTGGAAGATGAGAGGGAACATTTACATGAAATGTCTGTCTTGCTGGGCTTCTATGTTAAGATTTAGGGGAATATGCTTCTGCTGCTTAAAAAAAAAAAAAAGTGGGATTAATTTTTACTGTACAGAAACAAGTGCCAAGGATTGTGGATTAATATTCACAAGGAGCAGGAGAGGTGAAGAGCAAGGCTGAAGTCTCTAGCAGGTCTTTGAACATTCTGCAGGCAGAAACCACATGGAAAATGAAACCAACTGCAACAGTATTGATGAACTGGCATCACTCGCACAAAGCAGGTTCCAGAGGGTGAAGAAACCTCTCTCAGACAAACATATTTGCTGAAAACTCCAGTAATTCCCACAGCCACCTCAGGTGTAATTACTGTGCGAAGGTTAATTTGACAGTTGTGTCCATTAAACGATTGTCACACACCGCGTGTTTGACTGTCTTTTTAAGACTTTGGCAAGTGTTTTGGCACACTTCGGTTCTACCCTGTTCTTGTAAGTGTTGCTTATTGCTATGGCAACACTAATCAATCATCATGCTAAAAATAGGCCTTTCGTTTTTCAAGAGGTTATATGAAGGGAATTGCAAATGCAACTGCAGGCTGTACTTTCCATATGCTGCTTTCATTCCTTTCATTCTAACATGGAAATACTCCTGCTCACAGCTGGTAATTACTGTTACAGACTCCTGTTATTGCACTGGGTGCTCTCTTGAGCCTTAAACCTCTTCTGGTTCTTCCAAAATTGAGGTTCCAAATATAGAAAGTTTAGGAAAATAAACAAAAAACCTGGAATGTTCCCTTTACTTGTTTTTGAGTGTTACAGGTGTGCTGGGGTATAACAATTTTTAAAGGAGTTTATAAGATGCCTAAAAAATCTGGAGGTGACAATACCTAAGATGCCTCCTTTGAGAGCTTTACACAAAGAAACCTTATCATTGAAGACACTGTGACTGAAGATTTTGTATTATTCTGTAGAACTTAAGTTTAATTTCAAGTTAAAGATTAAATTTGCCACTGTTTTATTCCCAAGAGGAACCTTGCAAGCTGTAGAGGTAGTGAAATGGAGAGCCGGAAACAGTGCCCTGTGCATTCCTGTGTGTGCTTGGGATCGATCGCCTCCAGGTCAGTGATGGAAGAACACAGGCCCCAGAGGAGGCAGAGCAGAAAGGGAGTGGTGCTCAGAAGAAAAGAAAAATCAACTAAAAGGTTTATTACCTACTATTCACTCCCCAGTTTGATTCTGACTGTTACATAACAATTTTAATCCCCAGTTAAGTAAATATGTGGCCATTTGAGGGGAAAAACACCCAACTTTTTGCATGATGAATAATAGTCTTTTGAATGATGCATAAACAGTTTTCTGGTTCTGCCAGAGCCCTCTGCCAATTAGTCAGAGTGCAGCTGATGAATCATGAGACACATTCTGTGAAATGTTCGAAAATTTGGACCCTGCTAAGTGTTCCTGTAAGGCAGAGAGACCCCCCACAGCTGCTGGAGCAGTGGTTGCCAGTCAGTTGAGTTTCTGAGAGAGATTTTTGCGGTGGAGGACTTTCTGGTGAATTTGAATTTTCATTTGGGGTAAACCCATGTTACCATTTATAATCTCAAATTAGGTTGTTACAGTTCTCTCCTTCATACTAAACACACAGGGAGGCTGACTGTGGGTGGCTTTACAGAAAGTGGCTCTCTAATGAGGTGGCTTGAGGTAAATGGCACTTACCATTCCTCTATGCTATTCTAAGGATCCTTGGTCTTTTCTTAATGCTTCTTTTTTGAAATACAAGGTTAAAGGGTCTCTTGTTTTAATTAGAGTTTAGATTCTGGATCACAAGAATCAACAACTAGATTCAAGCAGTGGCTTGCTGAGCTGCTACAAGCAGCCCAATGCAGCCTCACGTTCAATACATGGAACAGTGACATTTCGGTGTCATGACCTGACTCATTCCTGACAACCTCTAGACAGTGATTGAAAATAGCAGGCATTTCTTTAATACCAAGGTAAAAGGGAAATCTGGCATTTGGCTTTACTCATAATTTCCTCTGAAACTTCAGCTGTGCTTCAGATCAACAGTATGAAGGGGGTTTTGCCTTCCATGGCACCAGAACCTTATTTTGAGGAAACTCTCTCACTTGTTTTTTCGACAAGGATTGATTCTAGATGAGCTTATTGAGTACTGGATATCCTGTGACCAGAAGAAAACTGAACAATGACCTGTTGGGTGATATCCATTGAACGAGGAATGTATTTGCTGCAGTCTCCAATGAGTTGCCTTCTCATTTCAATTGTTGCACTACACCTGGCCTCTTAAATCCCTTCTTCCCTTACTCACCAGCCCCTCCCTTTGAAAAACTCTCCAAATGTTTTCAAGCCTGAACTTGGACCAACAGCAGTGTGAACAGTGAGGCATCCAAACATCCTCATTGTATATCCTGTATGTACAGCCCATGAAGGAGTAATTTGCCATAGGGGATTAGTGATGCATCACACAAGGAACTGGCAGTTAATGCAAGGAAAGGCTTGGTGACTAATAGGAAAGATGCTGAACTAGTGTCCTTTAGAGCTGGTTAGACAGCTGCTCTATCTCCCTGTCTGAAAACTTGCTTTGAAAGAAGAACTGTGAAATGATAAATAAAATATACTTGAAATATTTATTCTGTTGGAATTATGTTGTGTACTATTACAAATTCTAGTCTTCATAAGCCAACTAAGCTAAGCAATGCTCAGAAAAATAAGTTTATTCCCATGTAAATACAGAATATTAATCTTTAACAGAAAAATATTGGTGCTTTTTTTTTTTTTTTTTTTTTTTTTGGCCTTATTATCTAAAGATTTGTTTGGATTTAGTATAAAGGAATTTTCACAGGGGCTCATAATCCATCTTAATTTCACTAATAGGAAATTGTGCTAAAATTCATTTCTCACTGAAAATTAAGAAAAGCCCTCACACATGAAAGCATTGCTGTCTGTTTGGTCAGGACCTGCATCTGGTGAAGTGTCATTGGGTTATTTTATATGAGGGATAGACTGGTCTATGATGAGGGATATCGAGTTGCTCTCAAGATCTTATTGAATTGAATTTCTAACAAGACATTCAGGACATTCATACTCCTGGGCATACTGAGCATGAAAACCATTGCATCTCATTATTCCAGAGTGCTTATACTGATTTATTTATACCTTCATTTTGTTTTCAGCTTTTAGATAGAATCTCTGCATCCCTCCAGAATCATCAAACCTTTCAGGTTTACATTCTGTGAACATTTACTCTTTTTCTTGAAGTAATCTGAAAAAAATAAGAAAGCTGATACCAAAAGGGATGTACTGAATATGTCAGCTGATGAAGCAAGGCGTATTTTTTGTGTTAAACATACTTTTCTTTTGTTGCAGTGTTCATTTTTGCCAAAATTCTCCATTCATATAGAGACAAAATATGAGGACAACAAAGGAAGCAATGACAGTGTAAGTATGACACCTTGTGCAAAATTTGATTTAATCTTCTTTGTTAACCACAGTCTGTGTCTGGGGCCTCTAGGTCTCTCAGTTTGGGAAAAAGGCCCCATCAGACTTGTGCCTGTGCCCCTCCCTGGGTGTTCTGGTCTTGAGCAGCTGCAGAGGAGTTACCTCTGAAGCACCAGGAGATGAAAGATCTGTGTACACACCTTCCTTTCTGCCTCTCCTATTCTATTTGTTCCTTCTCTAAACACAACATAATTTACATATGTGAATTTAGTCCTGATAAACATATATGGAAAGTAAAGAAAAGATGACTCTTTTTTTTTTGGTGTAATTGTATTTCACTTTATGTGTTTTACATTATTATCTCTGAATAAAGGGGGTTGAATTCCAAGGAGGTGTCAGGAAGAACAAACGGGAAACTGAACAATGGTCAGAGTTGAGAGATCTTAGTAAACAGCTTCAGGAACAATGGCTGTGCACTTAGGTGATGCTTTTGGCAGTCACTTACCTGAAGTTAAAAAGTTTTCAGAGTTAGAGCTTAGAGATGAGAGGGACAACTAACTATGTAAAATCCTCCCTAGAGGAAGGGCAGGAGTGAATTGCCAGCAGCTGCTGCTCAGAGAGGCTCAGGAGCAGAAGGCAGGAGGTCAGTCAGACTTTGCTGTCCAGACAGAGAGCAAAGCAGAGTCAAACACCTTGCAAAAAAAAAAAAAGAATAACTTTCAATAAAGCCCGGCACGTAAAGCTTGAACCTTTGGGTTCATATACTAATATGTTTCTCCCTCTTTCATTTTGGTATGCATTGGCTGCAGACTTATGGGAGGAAGTTTCTTGTAGGCATGAAATAAAGTTTAACTGTCTGGAACTTTGATCTGTAATACAGAGACCCAATGAAGGGGTGTTTGAACTTATTCTTGAGAAGGAAAAGGCAGTAAAGCAGATTTTAAGCGTTCTGAGCACAGTCTTCCAGTGTCCTGGGGTGTCCCTCCAGCAGCCTTGGTAAGAGGAAGATGTTCTCTTTTCCAGGTGGGAGGTACATTTCCCTCAGCCCGCTGGGCCTGCCTGTTCATGAGGCTGACAGCTTTTGTGCTACTTATGGCAGAATAATTACATGTACAAGAACCAGGTGGAATTTGGAATAATGCTTTTGGCATGCATTTTCCCACTGGGAACATGACAGAGATCATCTATTAGCTACCGGATATCAACCACTCACAGTCACTGCTACTCTAAGCCAGATCAGTGAGTGAGTTAAAAAGAAGTTTATTACATTACCAGCTAGATGAACATTGTGTAATTAATGCACTTTTTAATGTTCACTCCTGCTTTTTGGCAGCACTTTAATTCAGAACTAGCCCACACCTTAGGTTTTGGGAGGGTGCAGACTAATTTTCTGGTGCATTATAATGTCAGCAGTGAGCAGATATTATCTGGGCTGCTGTCTGACAGAGGAAGAACTGAAGCTATTTCAGCAGAGTGAATTCTTTCAGTGTGTCAGCTTGTGGCTAAAATACTGTGAATCAAGCCCTGAACAGTATCCAACCAGGGAATTTAAGATGGCACAGAAGTGGGATACTCCAGTGATGTAAATCAAAGAAACTCTATTCTGCTTGAATCCAGCTCTTCCAATGTCATTTTTACCAGAGTGCCAGTGGGGTAATATCATATTACCTTTCTATTGCAGCACCTGAGTCACAGACTAAGCCAGTGTTTACCTAGATTAAGAGATTTCACTGACCCTTACTTGAACTGAGGAGGAGAAAGAGCAGCTGAATTAGAGGGTTGCACTGCAGTCCTAATTTCCCTGATCTTGTAATTCTGAGAGCTATGCTGTTCACTGGTGTGAACACAATAAACCAATGGAAGATCTACGTTTTTGTGCTCCTGTGACCTTGACATGGGACCACAGACATGACTGGAACAGCACTGAAATGCTGGAAGGTTCGTAAACATGAAAAGGCTTCTGTTAGTCCAGACACCTTGGAACTAGGAGTCAACCTCATTTCCATTAGTCAGTGGGCAGGCTTAAATTTCCCTTAAGAACTGGCAAAGTGTATTTCTCCTTTGTGTCAGATGAGTTTAGATTAAATGTCACTGTTTGTCTGCTTAGAAAACAACAGGAAGCATAGCATCCATTCCTATAGATTTCTATACATACACTTTATTTTCCTTCATTGCAACTATCAGCCTTGTCTGATGAAGAAATAATTAAACCAAAAAATACTTCGTAAATTTTGCAGTTGTAATGCAAAATAGACTGAATGAATGTTAATGTTACAGTAATGAGGGCAATAATACAAGTCTGATTTTAACCCAGCAATTTCTCAATAATTTTTTTTAGATCATACAGGTTTTCTGAAATCTTTGCCCTCTGATCTATTCTTCATTTCCATACTGTCTGATAAAGTAGATATTGATTGTGAAACATACTTAGATATAAGGATATTAAAACTAATTCCATGGAAGAAAGCAATATAAATGGTCTTGGGTTCCTGTCATTGGTAGGCTGGTATGTTATTAGAATTATTTCATGTAACATGTTGCATTGTCTCATATAATTCTACCGAATTATTGCAATACATCTTGATGCAAAGTTCCTACTGATTTTTCTTCCCATTTGGCATGATAGAAGATACTAGTGATACTAATGAAAGACAGTATCTGCTCTGGAACCTGATTTTTCTATGTCTTAGACTTCATTATCATTTTAACCTATTTTAAATGTGTTGAAGCACTCTTGTTCCAATCTGTTAAAGTTTGCAGTTGATTTGCACAAACACTGACAGAAAGAACAACGGACAATAAATACCCTTATTTAGGTAACCTTGCTTAGTAGTGCAGAACCATAAATCCATTCAGCTGTGATTTCAGTGCTCAGCTGATTTTGATGTATCCCATGTAGATGTTCCATGGCAACTCTGTCCTTAGAAAAACAGAGCCAGTATTGGATGAACATGTTAGTACATCAAATATTGTCCCTGCTACCTTGCAGCTTTACAGTTTCATTAATGCTGTCAGAAACTGGACCAGTGAGTCAGTCCAGTCAGTGTTTCCTCTTGCAGGTCTTTTTTAAAAAGTCAGCTTCTTAAAGAGAAATTTTATTTTGATTTTACTTCTATTTTAAATTATGAAATGGAATTTCTAAAAATTAGAATGTTTTGTGAGATGTAAATGACACAGGAGGTGGCATTTGTAGAGTACATGAAAATATTGCTTCCCTTTGCATCCTGAGCTGCTTCCATTGGTCAGGGTCACAGTGGGCAGTGCTGGGCAGGGGGAAGTGCAGGTGCCTACAGCCAACAACCTCGGTGAGCACAGACAAGTGTAAAAGAACACAGCAATCGCACACTTCTCCCATAAGGAAAATTAGTACTTTAGGAATTTGAATATAGATATGCAAAGTCTGTATTCTGAATATTAAACACATAAGGTACATCCAAGAGAATTCTTATGGTTATCTACTGAATGAAATGGTAGAAATCTGGGCAGAAGGGTGTGAGTTACTTCTTGTGTGTCAATAAAAGGGGTGTGTGCTTTCCATGAGAAGACTTCCTTAAGCTCTTTTTGTATTTGCACAGGTATTTTCTTTCAACGGTCCATTGAGTGGTCAGTATTTGTGTCACAAAGGGCTAATTTAGTCAAACTGTCATCCTGCTCTCATTTCTCTCCGATTTCTTCTTACTATTTCAGTGTACATTACAGACACACACTTTGGGTTTTTTTCCTTTTAGTGGGGAATACACCAACTGTGCATTACAATCAACTGTTGATTTCAGAGGATGCACCGTATGGCTCCAGTGGCTGCTGTAATCAATGCCCAGCCATGTCACACACGGCAGCGCCGTGCTGTCCCTGCGTGTCACACTCTGATACGGGGGAAAATGTCTGCAAAGCAGCTGAAGGTACAGGAAAGGCAGAGTGGGGACAGACACTGCTCAAGTAAATCACTGAATCACAGATACATTCAATTTTCCTATTTGTTGCACAAGGACCATTATGTTTGACTGACTTCTGTTGGTTTGTTTTGTTTTGTTTTTTAGTCACAGAATTAATTGCTGCTGATATTTGGGCAGTGATTTTTTGCCATCTGATGGTGACTGGGGAAAGCAAAACAAGTACAGCTTGTCAAATAGTTCAGAGGTTGTCAATAATGAAAATTCACTGTATGTAAAACTTCCAGTGCCTTGCTCTTTGTAGCATAACATTTTTCTCTGGAAAACTCAGTGGCTAGATCTTGATTATGAAACTAAAGTAAAATAAATTTTAGGTATGGCAGCTAACAAGAAAATCCATTTCTAGTTTGGTTGAGTTTAGAGTGGTTTTTTTCTCTATTTTTGTCTCCTATCTTAGTAATGTGGAACTAGGTTGTAACAAAATTGAATATAGCACATGGAAATTAAATGTAAATTCACTATTTAAGGCAACTGCCTTGAAACACTGATTCCAGCTGAAAAGGATTCAGCTGTGCCCTGGTTTAGCCTCACTGCACCTCAGGATCTCATTCTGGAAACCATCAAAAGGATTGCTGGGCATCATTCAAAACACGGCAAAGTCAAAGCAAGGGACACTTTTAGGGTGATTTTATTTGCACCTGGACTTTTCCTGTGTGATGATATTGAGCATCCCACAATTTGCAATAAAAAATTCATGATTTTATGAAGCTTTTCCCCCTCTAAGAATTCTCAAAAGATAAAGGTAAACAAGTGGAAAGGTTAGGCTGAAATTCCTCCTGAGTGAAGAGCTCTCTTTGTTGAACTGCAGATCATATGTCCCAAGAACATATGGCTATCGCAGAACATATGACAAGGCCCACACTGACAGAGTGTGAACAAGTGATATGGTTGTGCCTCTACTTTTTGATTTTTCTAAATGAACTACTGAAGTTAGTCAGTAAATCTGGCACTTGAACTAGATGTGACTTAAAAAAACTAATCCCAATAAATATTATAGTCTATTACAGTCTTGGAAGCATAACTTCTTTGACATAATTACATAAAAATCCATTTCTCTGTCCAGAAAGTACAAATCTGAATGAGATATTTTATAAGAGATGGAATAATAGGGAAGTCGTGACATGGAGATCAAAAGGAGCAGGGAGCAAGGCTGCAGATAAATATGTAACTGCCTCTCCAACTCTGTGGCACACAGGGATATTCCCAGCCAGTTCAGGGAGCCAAATTCCCTGTTCTCAAAGAGAGATTCAATCTTTTTCCACAGAAAAATTGCTCCCAATTATGTGTGTCCACATAAATATTTTTATCCAGTGAACAGGTTTTAAATTGGTCAATTCCTGTAATCTCCGCCCAAATAAATCTCAAAAGGAAATAAAGGGAATTTGGAAGTAGCTGAGGTTGGAGCATGACTTACTGAAAAGTTACACACTGAATAAACTCCATGGATCGAATTCTGAGTCAGAGTTTTCCTTCAGAAAAATAAGAGCTGCAGTGGAGCAGGTGACACAACCTGCTCAAGGTGTGTGGCAACACACTGGGCAGTAGCCAGTGGTTCTGGCCGTGGCAGTCTGCAGAGATGAGAATTTCAAGGTGGAGAGTGCCTATTTTGTGCCTTTTTTTAATGGAAGAAAAGGATTATTCTTGCAATATTTACCACAATTACAACCCTACCATGAATTAGCTGTCTCTTTACAGCCTTCTGATCACAAACTCCTCATGTTTAGGCTAGGAAAAAAAAAACATTTTGTAATAATGACAGAGCCAAACACCTTCCAGCTGGTAATCCCTTGGATGGCTCCTTTGCTCTTGAAGATGGAAAAAAACATCACAAGAGAGAATAATGTATTATGAAATAAAGCCAAGCCAGAGGCACAGATGTGACCCTCGGCATCCTGGTAGTGCAGATGAGTGAGGAGTTTGCCAGTGTGGATGGAATCAATGCATTCAGCAGAAGCTGGCTTTATACTGTTTATATCCAGTCCAGGTTAGCTTTGGGGATTGGCCATAAAAGTTAAATTTTAGATAAATGACATTTGAATAAAATTGAAGCCAACAACTTAGCCTGAAAATAAAATGGAAAAAAATAGAAAAAAACGCTTATAGAAAAGAGGATATTAAATTTCCCGTCATCTCCTAACCTGACTTTCTGTTCTATTCCTGTAGCTACCAGGAAAAGGGAAGTCACTAGCAAAGGATGTGCCAGGACATGTCCTTGTAGGGCAGGAGGGAAACAAGGGAATGAAATTGAAGCTCACCAGGACTTAGATTTCTGCAGCAACCTGTATGAGCTGTCTTTCTTGAGGTTCTGGAATCACCTGCCTGGGGGGGAGGGGAGTTGTGTGCTTTTCTTTTGGTTGGTTGGTTGGTTGATTGGTTGGTTGGTTTGGGGGGGGTTGGTTGTTTTGGGGGTTTTGTTTGGTTTTTTGGCTTTTTTAATTTTCACCAGAACAAACCATTGACGGTCATAAAGAAGACCCAGTTGAAACTTTTCTCCCATTTTCTGTCATTCTGTAGGTGATGTAGTCTAAATCATGCTGAGTTTTCATCCCTCTTAGGAAGAGGAAGTAATAAATGTTTGTTGTAAAAAAGCTGTCATGTTAACCTCCCAAAAGTAAAACCAAAGCCCACAGCAAAAAGGCCACTTCAGTCTGAATGTTGCTCTTTGTTTTCCATTTGATTGTGTATTTTAATCTCAATTAATTACTTGGTTTCCAAATGTAAAGCCTGTCCAGTTCTTTCCAATATAATATTTAATAGTCTTTCTACATCATCTTCTTAAGGATACAGATTGTTCTCACCATTCAGTTTCTGCACATTTGCAAATACAGTTGCACAGATTGGGAGCCTTATGCTTCTTTTTGTGGCCTTTAATCTTTTCCTTTAAAACTTTCAAGTTTCTCTAGTCTTTTTGATCCCAACCACAATAAACCCATCCTCCCTACAGGGTTTCAGGCAATCCAAGATCCTGTGGCTAGGAGAGGCAACAAGAGAATTAGAGCTAAGAAAGAAATCAGTCTTGTTCTCTAATGACTTCTTATTTTCAACTGCTGATAGAATGAGAAGATTAAATCTCTAGCTGCAAATCTTGTGAGGACAATCTGAGAAAGGGAGAAGCATAAATGGTTAGACAACAAGTTCTGCTGGCAAAGGGAAGTGAGAATGCCATACAGCAAACTTCTGGAATAGAGGAAATGGTCAGAGGCAGCCTCGGCAGCAAATAAGGCATTGTTGAAATGGTTGAAAAATTCCTCCTGGTTTTGACAGATTGGCAAAGGCATCTGTCATCCCCACTTCCATCACAGCATTTTAAAGAGAGAAAAGGAATTTAGAACTATTTTCATATGAGGTGAAATATGTGGATCAAGCCTGGGACAGACCACGGCACATTTCTTTGGATAAGATACTAGGTAATAATGTCCATTTAGGTCCTTGCAAATGGGCAGAGATTTGCATGTGCTTGAATTTATGGGGCTTGTACCTAAACCATGGACAGATTCAGAGCCTCAGCTGACCTGGTAAGGTCCATTTAAGAGCAATTTCCATTATTTTATAGAGATTATGGTGAAATACATCTTGTTCCAGAAATAGTTCAACTGATTTCATCAGGGGCTGCCCTGTATTTCTGAACTTGTTTAGGCAAAAAGCAAGTGAGGAAGCTTATAAAAGGTGACCTATATTATATATATAAACACAGAAGTGATTTACATCAACGTACCCAATTCAGAGAAGGAGCACTACAGGGGAAGGGCTGCCCAGCACCAATTTGTTCAAATAATCAACATAATTTTTTTGCAAAACAACGACTGGAGAAGGATAATAATACAAATAAAACCAGGATGGAGTTTCTCTTTCTCAGTTCTTCTGCAGTGTCAGATGTGTGAACATGTTACATCCAGCTCAGTGAGCCTCCAGTGTTGCCTGTTTTATTCACTACCAAGACAAGTTAAAATTGTAGTCAAACTTCAGCTTTTCCTGTATTTGAAGGATGATTTCCTGAGCCATGTTCTTCCTACCAGCTGGTTGCTGTGTTCACTGGAGTCCATTGCTCTTTTTGAATGCTTTAAATGGGCAACCCCAATGCTTTCAAAAGTAATGAAGTAGCATTTCTGTTACTAAAGAGTTGCTGGCATTTTGTATTTTTAACTGTTCCTCTAGAATTAAATTAAATCAACAGAGCATTCACTGCGTTTATTTAAAAAAAAGAAAGAAAGAAAGAAAGAAAACAAAAATATTTTTGCTTCCTGGAAATTTCAGCTATAGAACATTGTGCCCCAAAGGAAAAAGCACATTGTGAGCTTGCTACTGATCCTGACAGTGGATGCACAACTTCCCTGAATTTCATGGCACTAATTCATGGTAGACTTTTAACTTGGTGCTGTTTCTAAGTCTCAGAATCATGAGGGAAATGTATTGCAGACGCAGTGTAAGTCACATGGGTCACTGAGATGCCTAAATAATTAAATTATGGACACAGGCACAGAAGGATACTGTGCTTCAGCTGCAAATGACCTGGATTTCCAAAATATCCCCATCGTTTGCCTTGCATAGAACAGGAGACTTGCTGTTCCAAACGAGGTCCTAAAGAATTGAAATATGTGTGCACGGATAGATGGGGGAAGCTTGCAGCTTCTGCTGAGGCAGTTCAACCAAAATTTTGATTCTCAATGTAAGAACAGCTTAGACTGAGTGTTCCCAGCAAACACCTGTACGTTGCTGTAGTCCTTAGAGGGAAAAGGGTAAAAACACCCCAAGTCCAGAGAGTTGGGTTTTTTCACAGTGACAGATTCTAGTACAAAGATTGGAGAATACAGTAAAACCAATCCAAATTGTTGACTTTACTGTTTGTAATCAAGGTCTCCATTTCAAAAAATCCAAGAAAGAACAGCAGTGGAAGCAGGAAGTGCTGAGCACAATGTGTGCAGTAGGGTAGAGAATGTGACCATGTTCCTGCAAAAACTCAAGTATCTTACACAAAGCTGTTCAGGCACAAGCCTAAAATACATTCTGTTGCACAAGTCATTGAAACTGCTTTTAACAGTTATTCCAGGTGGATTTTGTGAGGGTGTTGTTCTGTAACAGCTTTGAATTTCTTTAACTCTTGCAGATTTTTGACAAAGAAGCTAAAGATCTGGAGCGAGAAGTCTGCTTTATTGATATTGCCAGTGATGAGATTCCCGAGCGCTATTACAAGGAATCAGAGGTAAGAGGCAACTTAGCTGTGAACTGGTGAGGAAGGGAAGGTAAGAGGCTTTAGAAGAGACTTGATAGGAATCAAAACCGTTTTATTTTTGTATAAAATCTTGCTGGTCAGTAATATTTCAAAAGTGTTTGGTCAGAGGAGAAGCAGACAGCAGCCTCTCTGTCTAGATTGCCTGACACTTTCTTTTGCAGATGATTCTTTGAAATGCTTTCCTATCCTTATCAGAACACATCCTGTACCAGACCTTTGATATTCAGCTGAATTATTCCAAACTAGAAAAGGCCTTTTCTTTGCATTATGAAGCTCAGTGAAGAGTTTTCAGATCTGAGCAGTTTTAAACATCTCTTACTTGCATCCCACCCTGAACAGTAGGTCCTGCAAAGTGCCCAAGCCCAGCAAAGGACAGATGTGCTGCAGTGACAACAGGGCTGATGCACAATTGCTTGAGGGGAACAATGGCACAAGACCAAGAGGGACTGAAGCACACTGCAGAGTGCAGCAGATCTGCCAAAAAGCATCAATGGCAGCAGGCACAGTCACTCTCCAAAAATTCCCTTGGAAATTGCTCCCATGTATATTTGATGGAGCACATCTTTGAAGAGCATGTTTCTTCTAGGTCAATGCAATTCACTGTTTGAAATCAGCAGCCACCATGCAAATGAGGATGAGGTCTCAATGTTTTAATCTCAGAGTTGAAAAATGATGGTTCACAACAAACAGCTAGAGAGGAATGATCAGACCTATGCTCGCATTTAATTTTGGAGATATGATTTGCCTCTGGAGCCAAGTCTATATTCATAGCTGGCAGTGAGTATGGCAGCTGTTTAACTATCTAAAATGAGACTACATAATCATTTTTAGGATAGAAAGTGAAGACTTGCCAAGGAATATATTTCTATACTATAGGAGACATGAGTTTCAGGCTAAAAAAGTCAAGTACTTGTTATCTTCCATTTATATAGATCCTACTTTGAATGTTATGTACGGGTCATAAACCAAAACTATGTCTACAGCAGAATGAAAAGTAATTTTATTACTTTCCTTAGATAATGAAACCCATCTGTTTAGTACCAAAAATTATATAATACTCCTGAAACAGCTTATTGGTCCCGTCATCTTATCTGAACTCCACGGATTCCGGCTCCATTTAGGAATGAGCTGCTAATGGAATGGGTCAGCATTTGACTGTACTTTAAAGAAA